>NC_142809.1:48829660-49109099 GCF_049724085.1 Artemia sp. Qi Xiang Cuo | reverse complement strand
AACGTTTTTTTTTTTTTTTTTTTTTTTTTTGGAAATATAGAATGAAAGTGTACTCACATTGAAAATTGACGAATCCATTGTTTTCAAAGTTAATAAAATGTAATGTACTATAATCAATGTGTTAAAACATAATGAAAATTGGAATGTAGTGTATGAAAATTTATAGGGTTTTTGCTTGAGTACATCATACGTCGCCAAGTTTAAAAAAAAAACAACTAATCAAGTTACCATATGGACTAACCGCCGCTCTCTCTAACCGATTGACCCCAAAAAAATGAGTGTCACATTAGAAAACCCGTCTGGTAGGGCAAGTACCGTTCATTGTAATAGGCAACTGACCCTGGCAACCCAATGTACCGGTTAAACTACACTGTATATTCATGCCTCAGGCGAGAGGTAAGACAAATTACGCAATCACGATCTGCAGACTCTTTCGAGTCTTATAGAAGAATATTTGCAGATGAAACAATTAAGGCTGAATGTTGAAAAGAGTGAAGTTGTTATTTTAAAAAAAGGAGAACAAGCGGGGAAGATAATTATAGATTTAAATTTAATAATAGGAACTGAAAGTAAGTAAAAGAATAAAATAATTAGGATTTGTTTTATCGGAAAATGGAAGTTTAAAGAGTCATTTTGATGAACTAATTAATAGAGGCAAAGTGGCCATGTCTGCAATTTTTAGAAATCCGACAATAATGGGAATTAAAAACCTAAAAATGCATAAAAGAATAATTAATACAAAAATTTTACCAGTAATAGAATATGGAGCTGAGATTTGGGGTGGAGAAGCAGCACAGCAGTTGGAGTCTCTCCAGCTCCAGTATTATAAAAGTGTTTGGGTTACACCAGACAACTCATTCACAGATTCTGAAAGTTGATATGGGCCTGTTTTCGTTGAAACTACGCAGGTTTATTTTGATGCTTAGATTTTGGTTGAAGCTCATTAGGTGTAATGAAGATAGACTAGTAATAGCTGTTTGTTATCAGATTTTGAGTTATGGTTCGAAAACGTCGTGGCCATCCCAATTTAGGTCATTACTAGAAAGAGTGGGAATGCCTCACTTATGAAATGACGGTCTTGGTTCCCGTGATCTACCAACAAATTTAGTAAGCCAGGTACGATTTATCTTAGAGGGTCAAGAAATTCAGTTTTGGAAGGGCTGGTTTTAAATTCTGCTACATTGTATCATTATAATCAGGTTAAACTTAGTTTTGGAGAGGAAATTTATTTTAAATTTAATTTACCGGCTATGATTTTATGTCGATGGATTCAGCTTAGGACGAATTGCCTTCCAATCCAGAGCAGGCAAATGGTGTTCGACAGGGGGATAGTACATCCTGATGGTCGGTATGTGTGTCCTCTTTGTAGGGATCAGGACGAAGATTTGGACCATTCTCCGGAAGTGCCAGATGCTCTCTAATTTAAGGGAAAATTACTTACATGGGATTGTTTTGTTGCTTCCTAAAATTTTACAAAGTAGTAATCCGACCACAATATTTCGTATTGGTGCGTACATAGAGAAGGGATTAGAAAGAAGGAAAAGTTTTTACAGTTAATTATTTTTAATTATATGGAATTAAACTTATTTTCTCGATAAATTACCATGAGGTATTTTTCGCTAAGTATCATGTTAATTTTGTTAAAACTTCAAAACAGGCTCATTCGATTGGAAATTCAAAGGGCTAGTGCCCTTTTTAATAGTCGAAAGTGATTGGAGGGCAACTAGCCCCCCCCCATGCCCATCATTTACCCAAACACATCCAATCAAAATTTTGACATAGGTATTTTGTTCAGCGTAGTTGATTTCCGGATAGAAATTATGTTTTTGAGGAGGACAGTCCCCCACAACCCTCAGGGCAAGGGTTTTAAGTTATGCCCTGGGGGCATATAAGGTTTTTATAGAAGGCGTTGTCGTAAAAACTTCAAAAAAGACTCATTCGATTAGAAATTCAAAGGGCTAGTGCCCTTTTTAATAGTCGAAAGTGATTTGAGGGCAACTAATCCCCCTCTCACGCCCACCTTTTCCCCAAACACATCAAAAAAAATTGAGACAGCCATTTTATTAAACGTAGTTTTTAAGTTCTGGAAATTAGGTCTTTGAGGATGACAACTCCCCCACGGCCTTCAGGGCAAGGGAAGTAAGTTATGCCCTGGGGGCATATAAGGTTTTGTATAGACAACGTTGTCGTAGAAACTTCAGAAAGGGTTCATTCGATTGGAAATTTGAATGGCTAGTTACCTTTTTAATAGTCGAAAGTGATTCTAAGGCAACTGACACCCCTTACACAAATTTTTATGTAGCCATTTTGTTCAACGTAGTTGAAAGTTCTGGAAATTATATATTTGAGCAGGACACTCCCGCCACAGTCTTCAGGGTCAAGGGTTATCAGCTATGCTCTGGGGGTATATATGGTTCTTATGGAAGGAATACTCGTATAAACTTCAGAAAGGGCTCATTTGATTGGAAATTGAACACCCCCCCCCCAAATGCATCCAATGAAAATTTTAAGATAGCTATTTTGTTATAAATAGTTCAAAGATTCATACAACAAAAATTCCGGTGTCGAAACAACCCACCAGGGCCCGGGGCAGGCGTTGTAAATTATTCCGTGGGGCATATACGGGTCTTATGGAAGCGATGCTCGTATTAACTTCAAAGAGGGGTCATTTCATTGGAAATTGAAAGTTCCAGTTCACTTATTATAGGTCAAAAGAGATTGGAGGGCACTTAGCCCCCGCTCCTCCACGCCCTGTTTTCCTCAAACCCATTCAATAAGAACTTTGAGATAGCTTTTCTAAAAAATAGTTCAAAGACCATATAACGAAAACTCAGGGGTCAAAACAGTTTCCCAGGGCCCGAGGGCAGGTGTTGTAAGTTATGCCCTGGGGGAACATATTGTTCTTATTGAAGGGATGCTCGTAAAAAATTCAGAGATGGTTCATTTGATTGGAAATTCAAAGTTCTAGTTAAATTTTTTAGAGTCAAAAGACATTGGAGGGCAACTAGCCCCCCCCACGCCCCCTTTTCCCCAAATGCATCCAACAAAAATTTTGAGATAGCCATTAAGTAAAAAATTTCTCAAAATTCAGATAACAAAAACTCAGATGTCGTCAAAACCCCCCAGGGCCCAGGGGCAGGCGTTTAAAGTTATGCCCTGGGGCATACATTGTTCGTATGAAAGGGATCCTCCTATAAACTTCAGAGAGGGCTCATTTGATTGGATATTAAAAGTTCGAGCTCACTTTTTAATAGTCAAAAGAGATCCAAGGGCAGCTAGCCCCCCTCCTTCTTTTTCAAAACCCATCTGATGAAAATTTTGAGATAGGTATCTTGTTAAAAAAAATTGTTCAAAGGTCGGATAAGAAAAACTCCGGTGTCAATACAACCCCCCAGGGCACAGGGGAAGGCGTTCTAAGTTAAGCCCTAAGGACATGTATGGTTCTTATGAAAGGGATGCTCGTATAAACTTAATAGTGGGCTCATTTGATTGGAAATTGAAATTTCTAGTTCACTTTTTAAGAGTCAAGAGAGCTAAACTAGCCCCCGCCTCCACGCTTTTTTTCCCCAAACCCGTCTGCTATAAATTTTTAGATAGCCAGTGTTTTGGAATTTTTTCAAAAATTAGATAACAAAACATCCCCCAGAGCCCCCAGGGGGATAGGCGTTGTAAGTGTTGTCCTGTGGGCGTGTGTGGTTTTTATATAAGGGATTCTCGTATAAGCTTCATAGAGGGCTCTTTTTATTGGAAATTGTAAGTTCTAGCTCCCTTTTTAGGAATCTAATGATATCCAAGGGCAACTAGGCCCTCCCACACACCCTTTTTTCCCCAAGTCCATCCGATAAAATGTTTATAATAGCCATTTTATTAAAAACAGTTCAAAGGTCAGATAAGAAAAATCCCTTTGTCGAAGGAACCCGCCAGGGCCCGGAGGCAGGCGGTTTGAGCAATGCTCTAGGGGCATATATAGTTCTTATGGAAGGGGTGCTCGTATAAGTTTCGGAGATGGCTCATTTGCTTTGAAATTGAAAGTTCTTGTTCACTTTTTAAGAGTCAAAAGAGATCGGATGGCAACTAGCCCCCCCTCCTCCACGCCCTAAATGCATCAGATAAAAATTTTGATGCATACATTTTGTTAAAAATAGTTCAAAGTTCAGACAACAAAAAACTCCGGTGTCGACACAGCCCCACAGGGCCAGGGGATCGGTGTTGTAAGTTATGTCCCAGGGGTTTATATGGTTGAGATTAAAGGGACGCTTGTACAAAATTTCTAGAGGGATTTTTTGATTGGATATTGAAAGTTGTAATTCACTTTTTAAGAGTCAAAAGGAATTGAAGGGCAGCTAGCCTTCCCCCCAACCTCCATCAATTTTTTTTCAGAGGCACTTCATATAGAAGGGGTCGTCGTATAAAATTCAAAGGGGGCTCATTCGATTGGAAATCGAGAGTTCTAGTGCCCTTTTTAAGAGTCCAAAGTGATCAGAGGGCGTCTGATAAAAATTTGAGGTAGCCATTTTGTTAAAAATAATTCAAAGATCATACAACAAAAACTCCTTTACGTATGGTCATTTCATTAAAAATAGTTCAAAGATCGGATAAGAAAAACTCCTGTGTCGACACCCCTTCCCCCAGGGCCGGGGCAGGCGTTGTAAGTATTGCTCTGGGGGCATATATGGTTCTTATGGAAGGTATGCTCGTATAAACTTCAGAGAGGGTTCATTTGAATGGAAATTAATAGTTGTAGTTCATTTTCTCAGAGCTAAAAAAGATCAGAGGACAACTAGCCCCTCCCTCCCTCCAAGCCTTTGGGCGTATCGAATGGATAAACCCATCCGATAAAAATTTCAGCTGACCATTTTGTTAAAAAATAGTTCAACCATCAGATATTAAAACTCCAGGGTCGACACAGCCCCCCCCCAGGGCCCAGGGATAGAAGTTTTAAGTTATACTCTGGGGATATATATGGTTCTTATAGAAGGGATAATCGTATAAACTTCAAAGAGGGCTCATTTGATTGAAAAAATAGTTCTAGTTCACTTTTACAGTGTCAAAAGAGACCGAAGCTTAATCTAGTTCCCCACGCCCTTTTTCCCCAAACCCATCCGATAACAATTTTGAGATAGCAATTTTGTTAAAAATAGTTCAAGCATCAGTTACTAAAAACTCCGAGGTTGACACAACCCATTTTTTCACTTTTATATTGTTACTTTGATATCAGTTTTGTTACTTTGATGAATATTTGATTATTTTTTTTCTAAAGTTTGATTTTGAAATAAGGAATTTTTAAAAACTTGAAATTTTTGCAATCAAAAGCGAACAAAAATTAATTAAAAAAAAACTTTCCAGAAAATAAGTTTTTCAAATAAAATTAAAGGCGATTTTAAACTTAAGCTCAGCATATAAAAATATCTTTTAAAATTCAAACTAAAAACGACCCGAGATTGCTATTAAAGAATAAATGAAACACAAAACGAACAGAAATTAAATAAACAATCATAGCAAAAACATACAACAATTAATGATATAAATGAATAAATAGATCTTAAAGCGAGTAATGCTTAGATTGAATATGAATATCAAGCTTAAAACGAAAAAAAAATATTTTTGCTATTAAAGTGTAAATGAAACTTAAAACAAAACAGGAATTAAATAAACAATCATTGTAAACAAACATACAATAGATATTAATGTAAATTAATAAATAAATCTTAAAATGAGTGAAACTTAAATTGAATATGCAAATCAAGCTTGAAACGAACAAAAAATCACCACAAACAAAAGTTTGGGCATGACCTCCTTCTCTTACTGTAAAAGTCTAAAACCTACTGCGTCATTGGCGCTTTACTGAAAACTATATGCGTCTTGAACAGTCTTGGAAAGTATAAACAACATCAAATTGAATATTTGATGTATAATGATATTATTTGTTGAAAGATCCATCAGTTCAAGAACTTATTTCACTGTATTTGTATTTTTATTGTCAATACTGTAAGAACTGGAAAAGAAAATATTTGTAATATATTCCGTTTTCAGTTAAGCGCCAATGACGCAGTAGGCTTTTGGTTTTTATTTACTGTTGGGAAACGAGGCAGTATCCTAGCACTTGTTCGTAGGGAAACTATATTCGTCTTTAACAACTTTAAAAAGAGCTAATAAATTAAACTGAGTATTTGATGTATAATGATATTAATTACTGAAAGCTGATCAGTTCAAAATGTTACTATAATTTTAATGTTTATTTTCAATATGAAGTACAAAAGAAATTATTTGTCATAAAATTGGTATTCAGTAAAGCGCTAATGACGCATTAGGTTTTAGACTTTTACAGTGAGAGAAGGAGGTCATACCCAAACTCTTGTTTGTGGTGATTTTTGTTCCTTTCAAGCTTGATTTGCATATTCAATTTTAGTTTCACTCGTTTTAAGATTTATTTGTTAATTTACATTAATATCGATTGTATGTTTGCTGCATTGATTGTTTATTTAATTTCTGTTCGTTTTAAGTTTCGTTTCAACTTCAATAGCAAAAATATTTTTTTCGTTTTAAGCTTGATATTCATTTTCAATCTAAGCATTACTCGCTTTTAGTTCTATTTATTCATTTATATTATTACTTGTCGTACGTTTTTGCTATGATTGCTTATTTAATTTCTGTTCGTTTTGGGTTTCATTTATTCTCTAATAGTAATTTCTGGTCGTGTTTTGTTTTAATTTTAACATTTATTTGTATCAGCCGTTCTTAATTTTAAAATTTCCTTTACTTTTCTTTTAAAAACTTATTTTTTGAAAGTTTTTTTTAATTAATTCATAAAACACTCATTTCGGCATAGACTGAAATAAAAATACCGAAAGCAAAATCCTGACGTAGAACAAAATTGAAATCCATAGCTTTAAAAAACATTATTTCTAATTCAGTCACATTTTATAAGATAAACGACCTTTATTAGATCATTTTTCTACTTCTATCAGTAGTTAAAGAAAAATCTGAAACAAAGAAAAACCTGCAATTGTTTATCCCTAGAGACACATCGTGGAAATGAAATTTGGCACTTCAGAATTTCGAAATAAATTACTTATCTCAAAAACTTTAAAATCACTTCGGAAGTAAAGGTTTTGTCTTTTAATATCAGACAATAAAGACGCACTTTGAAATTTATCCTGACAAATAAGCACTTAACTTCTTTCACTAGACTCAAATGGTTCTGATTTGTAATATTCTCTAGATAACTGAGTAGAATGCGTCGTCTGGATTCTGCTTCCCCTATAGCAATCTCCATGTTATTCTGATGCCCCTATAGCAATTTCTACATTATCCTATAGAAGCTTGACACCTTTTCAAAGAGAGTGAGTATCCTCTCACATGACCTTCTGGATTTTCTCGGAGGTATAGCAATTTCAACGTAGACATGTTTCTGGGCCAAGCAGACAAGTTTCTGGGTCAACTATAAGTTTCTGGGCCTTTACGTTCCATGGCAACTTTCCAGAGCATGTACCTATGGATTTGGGGCCTTTACGTTCCTTCCTGCTATAGCAAGGCTGGTTTGGTGGGTATAATCTGGTTTGGTGAATATAGTCTGGTTTGGTGGGTATAGTCTGGTTTAGTTTTTCAAAGAGAGTGAGTATTTGACATTTTTGCAAAAAGGGATAAGGAACTCGCAAATTGGACACTATGAACGATATTAATTAATGTTTGAATAATAGGAGTGTTAATGATTCTAATTAGTGATTAAAGGGTTCATGATAAAAATTTTTTTTTTTTGTAGTTGTTTTCGTTTTTGCTTTATTGTTCGACTTGATGACAAAAAAAACATTTTGATATTTAATTCAAGAAATCATAATAAAATCGCAAGTAAGTAATAAACTCTTTATTTTTTTAACTTATTGGATACACAATACTGAAATAGTTTTGCTTATTTTTTTTTGTTATTAAAAAATAGGACACTATACTCAGAATTATTTGATTGACATTTAAAAAGGGGTAATGAGATTTGCAAAATGTACACTATGAACGATATTAATTAATGTTTTAAATAATAGGAGTGTGAATGATTCTAATTAGTGATTAAAGGGTTCATGATAAAAAAAAATTTTTTTTGTAGTTGTTTTCGTTTTTGCTTTATTGTTCGACTTGATGACAAAAAAAAACATTTTGATATTTAATTCAAGAAATCATAATAAAATCGCAAGTAAGTAATAAACTCTTTATTGTTTTCACCTATTGGATACACAATACTGAAATAGTTTTGCTTTTTTTTTTGTTATTAAAAAATTGGACACTATACTCAGAATTATTTGATTGACATTTAAAAAGGGGTAATGAGATTTGCAAATTGAACACTATGAACGATATTAATTAATGTTTTGAATAATAGGAGTGTGAATGATTCTAATTAGTGATTAAAGGGTTCATGATAAAAAAAAATTTTTTTGTAGTTGTTTTCGTTTTTTCTTTATTGTTCGACTTGATGACAAAAAAAACATTTTGAAACTAAAGAAAACCTTAAAATTTAGTAAATTGTCAAACAATATCAAAATGTAATCTCTTATTTATACGTTATATCTTGGAAATTAAGCCTCTTCTTATCATTATTCTTCAATTCAAATGCTTAATACCCCAAGCATATGCGAGTCAAATTTCACTTTAAAGTGCTGGCGTATCTGATGAAATAATTTAGGTCGTATTATCAATTTAGTAAGGACACTCGATATCCTAAAAGTGTCTGATTCAAACTTTTACCTTTGAGCATCAATATTGTTGTTAGCATAACCTTTATGTTCCTTCCTATGCTATTTGCCCCCCCATGAAGCTATTCTAAGGGTTTATGTCCCTTCCTATGCTAGTGTTGTCAATCAAAAGCTATGAGCTTGAGAAAAGAGCTTGAGAAAATTGCCTGATTATCAAAAAATATTATTAGTAGCATATCTGTGGTAATTACCAGGTCTATTTCTACAAACTACTAGAAAATTGCTAATAAGAATTACTAGAAGCAATTGGGACGGCAGAAACAACCACACAGCGAAGTATTTGAGGGGGCAGCCAAGTAGATTCTTGGTTTTCAAGCGCAAAAGTCGAGAGACTCTGCCCCCCCCCCCTTTTTGAAGACCAAAACGCGGCATAAATTCACCCAATCAAATTTTAAAAAGCGTCTCAAAACTCTTTTTAAGCTTCCGTGGAAAAATATTGTATACAGGTGCGCAAGGGGAGGGGGATAGATAAAGCAATTAATTCCCCATTGTTCCGGATATTCTTTATTTTTAAATATTTCAATGTTTTCAGAAACTCGCTAAAGTTAAAGGCACACAGGGTTAAAGGATCAGTTGATTTTTTAAGGGAAACAGGAGGTTTTTATTTTTATTCTGTTATGTAGTCAAAATTCTATTCTTTTTTTTTACATATTTAAATGTTTTTGGAAACTCGTTAAGGTTAAAGGTGCACAGGGATAAGGGATTAGAATATTTTTTAAGGGAAGTAGGAGTTTTTTTTGTTTTTATTCCTGTTTTGTGGTCAAAATTCTATTTTTTTTTTACATATTTCAATGTTTTTTCGTAAACTCACTAAGGTTAAAGGCGCATAGGGTTAAAGGATTATCTGAGACGAACATTTCAAGTGTTTTAAAGGTCTCAAAACAATTACAGCACTACATAAATAAAGAGTGATGAATCTCATCGAATCCTGACAAGAAAGTGTTGGCCTTAAAATTGAAATGGGAGGATTCGCCAAGTTTTACTCGATATATTCTTCCATTCGTAGTTTTATTCAGGAGACCCAACTGATCTTGCATCTTGCTTTTTTAATGTTTTATACATTATATTTTAGATATTAAGGGTACTGATATCTTTATCATTTCAATCAGCAAAAGATATACTTAAATGTTTCTCAAGTTCGAACGGATAATATCGAGCATATGCAACTCGAATTTCCCTCTAGATTTGATTATATTTTTACATATTTCAATGTTTTCGGAAAACTCGCTATGGTTATAGGTATGTAACGTTAAAGGATCAAACGTTTTTTAAGGGGAGTAGGATTTTTTTTTATTCGGTTTTTGTAGTTAAAATTCGATATTTTTACATATCTTAATGTTTTCGTAAACTCACTAAGGTTAAAGATGCACAGGGTTAAAGGATTACGTGATATTTTAAGGGGAGCAGGAGTTTTTTTTTAACAATACTGAGGAAAACCAATTTCCACTGTTTATCGTCATTAAATTGTTAAGAAGGCTATTATTTCATTGAAATATGCATTTACATTTTTAATTTTCATGTTTTTGATTTTATATTGATGAAGAATTTAAACACAGCTTCAACTAGTTATTTTTTTTGTTCGGCATAGATGAAAGATCCAATGTTTACTTAAAAAAAAAACTACCACTAATCAGCATCTATAAATAAATGAAACCCAAACCGAAAAGAAATTACAATAAATAATCGAGTCAAACTCAAAACGAGCAGAAATTAACATAAGTTGGGGGGCAAAACCCCTATGTCTTCCCAAGGCCAGTGTGGGGGGGGGGGGTGGGGGGTTAGGTGGGAGGATCTTTCTATGGAAGGGCTCTGGATTTCCCAGCATTATTTAAAAAGCTTCCTATACTAATTAAACAAAAGTTTTGGATATTTTTTGTCAGTTTGTAGTTTACGCACTAATATCAATATCAGTAACGATTCTATTTAAACTTTCTCCACTTTTGTGTTAAATAAGCAATTTCTGTATCTTTTATAAGAGCTTTAAGGGGTTCGAGGGACTCAGTTGCCTGATTCCATGTGGATTTTCTTTAATTTGTGCCCATTAAAAACAAAATTTTTTGTGCTAAATAAGTAGTTTCTGTATCTTTTAAAAGAGCTTTAAGGGGTTTGAGAGACTCAGTTGCCTGATTCCGTTTGAATTTCTTTCGTGAAATGCAAGAATTGGAATATTTCAGTAGTGTCCTGTCGTGGTTTACCTTGTCACAGCTACATTCTCATGATTTTTCAAAGTTCACTTTGGATTTCTTTCGTTGAAATGCAAGAGTTGGAATATTTCAGTAGTGACTTGTTATGCTTTACCTTGTCACAGTTACATTCTCTTGATTTTTCTAAGTTCATTTTGAATTTATGTCGTGAAATGCAAGAGTTGGAATATTTCAGTAGTGTTTTGTTGTGCTTTACCCTGTCACGGTTACATTCTGATGATTTTCATAGTTCATTTTGAATTTCTTTCATCGAAATGCAAGAGTTGGAATATTCCTGTAGTGTTTTGTTGTGCTTTACCTTATCACAGTTATATTCTCTCAATTTTACAAAAGTTCATTTTGAATTTCTTTCGTGAAATGCAAGAATTGGAATATCGTTTCTTCAACTGAAAGTAAGGAGCAACATCAAAACTTAAAAACGGACAGAAAATAGAGGCTGTTTCCAAAAGATTTAGGATTCATTAACTTTAATGTTGCCAGTCAAAAGCTATGAGTTTTAGAAAATTGCCTTATTATCAAAAAATGAAGAAACACCTTCCAAAAGTCGACAGGAATGGGATTGTCTTGAGGGGGGAATTTTCCACGGAGGAGGTTGAGGGTATTTTTACATGAAAACAAATTCAACCATGCCCAGACTCCCGCTATCAGAAATTAAATTATAAAAAAGCTTCTTCAACTGAAAGTAAGGGGCAACATCAAAACTTATAAATGGACAGAAAATAGAAGCTGTTTCCAAAAGATTTAGGATTCATTATCATTTTTCAACTTTATTTATTTTTTTCTTTTTGTACATATCCTAAAATGTCAAAATATGCTTATGGTTCTAACAATTGTGCTCTATAATTGGTCAGGGACACGATGTGGCTTTCCCACTGGAGGTTTTATGACTCCTCCCCGCAACGAATTCAGATGGTTTTAGGAATCGTCTCACTAGCCATAACTCCATTCAACCTTGAGCGAAGGTATAAAAGTTTGATGAAGTATTTCTCTACTTAATAACTACATTAATAGCCTCCAAGATGATAGGACTGTATGACACAGAATTTATCGGATTAAAAAAATCATCTTGTGGTGTTATATTTGAATGTGCTTTTTTATTATTGTCTATGGATCTCGAAGAGATTGACTGTTATCATTGGATAGTGAACTATAATCTGTTTGAGTATGATAAAAGCTTGTGGAGTACTACATTACGTTATATAAACAGACTGGGATTCTATGATAGAGTGATTACACCACTTAATAATACTGGGCAGGAACTGAGAAATTTACAGGAGGAAGTCAATGAAATTTGCAGCTTTCTTGGGGTTGAAGCACTCTACGTAAAGGGTAATGTACCTAAAGATAATGTTTTAAATCAAAAGTGTGACCCTAGGAATCCACTTTTCTATCTAGACGAGATTAAGTGTCCTAAATTTGAAGGGGTTTCTCACCATCCTGAAGACGAGGTTAGGTTCTTCGCGCAGTGGATACCTAAGGACATACCTGATCGTGATAAATCCATAAGACATGGTAAAAAAAAACTATTCTATATCATGGGATCATCGTTTCTGGATGTTTAAGTGTGAACTCTAAGTACTATTTTTATGTAAATATGTTGTGTTTTTTTTCTCAAAAAAAATCTGTTAATACGTTTAAGCAATAAATATCTTTTAGCATAACCCGTCTTTATTCTTTAGAATAGTTTTATTCATTTAATTAAATTATGAAAAAATTGTAAGTAAGTAACAATAGTTTTCTTGAATTCGCTTCTGGACACAATATAGATATTTAATTCAAGAAATCATATTAAAATCGCAAGTAAGTAATAAACTCTTTATTGTTTTCACCTATTGAATACACAATACGAAAATTTCATTGAAGAAATTATGAAGAAATTGTAAATAGGTAACACACTCATTCTTGAAGTCACCTCTTGTATCCACAATGCAGAAATTTCATTTAAGAAATTATCAAAAATTGTAAGTAAGTAGCAAATTCTTTCTTGAATTCGCCTCCTGGATAAATAAAAAAAGGCATTTCATTCAAGAAATTATGACAAAATTCTAAGTAAGTAACAAACCCTTTCTTGAAGTTACCTCATGGATGCACAATGCAGAAATTTCATTTAAGAAATTATGAAAAAATTGTAAGCAAGTAACAAACTCTTTCCTGAAGTCACCTCGTTGATACACAATGCATAAATTTCATTAAAGAAATTATAAAAAAATTGTAAGTAAGTAGCAAATTCTTTCTTGAATTCACCTGTTGGATAAACAAAAAGACATTTCGTTCAAGAAATTATGACAAAAGTCCAAGTAAGTAACAAACTCTTTATTGATTTCACCTCTTGGATATACAGTACAGATACTTCATTAAAGAAATTGTGAAAAAATTGCAAGTAAGTAACAAACTCTTTATTGTTTTCGCCTCTTGGATATACAATTCTGAAATTTCATTCAATAAATTATGAAGAAATTGTAAGCAAGTAACAAACTCTTTCCTGAAGTCTTTCTTGAATACACCTCTTGGATACCCAATACGGAAATTTCATTTAAGAAATTATGAGAAAATTCTAAGTAAGTAACAATCTCTTTCTTGAAGTCCTCTCTTGGATACGCAATACGATATGGAAATTTCATTCAAGAAATTATGAGAAAATTCCATGTAAGTAACAATCTCTTTCTTGAAGCCCCTCTTTGATACACAATACGGATATTTTATTCAAGAAATTATAAAAAAAAGGAAAGTAAGTAACAAACTCTTTATTGATTTCACCTCTTGGATACAAAAAAAAGACATTTCATTCAAGAAATTATGAGAAAATTATAAGTAAGTAAAAAACTCATTCTTGAATTCGCCGTTTGCATGAACAATACAAAAATTTTATTCTATGGGACCTCTACACATGATTAAACACGTTTTGAAACTACATACTATTTGCTTGCCTTTCCTTGGTACCTTTCCAAACGAGCGGGGATTCCCCACTGGTTCCCACACATTGCAAAAAAGTGAGCAGTACGAACGGGGATTCCCCACACAAGTTTGTTTCAACTCCGTGTTTTCAACCAGACTGTTTTTTTAGACAACCCCCCCTTTTTTTAGGGGTCAATCAGAGACAGAGGAGGTTGCTCAATATACGATAACATGATTGGTGATCGGTTACACACCGCGACGGCACATACATAGTGAGAGAGACATGCAAAGTCGACATAGCTTTATTTCATTTTTAAGGTTAATTTAGACTAGGTTACGTGCGCGCACGTAACCTCGTCTAAATTAACCTTAAAAATGAAATAAAGCTATGTCGACTTTGCATGTCTCTCTCACTATGTATGCGCCGTTGCGGTGCGGTGCTCACTTTTTTGTAATGTGTGAGAACCAGTGGGGAGTCCCCGCTCGTTTGGAAAGGTACCGAGGAAAGGCAAGCAAATAGTATGTAGTTTCAAAACGTGTTTAATCATGTGTAGAGGTCCCATAGAATGAAATTTTTGTATTGTTCATGCAAACGGCGAATTCAAGAATGAGTTTTTTACTTACTTAGAATTTTGTCATAATTTCTTGAATGAAATGTCTTTTTTTGTATCCAAGAGGTGAAATCAATAAAGAGTTTGTTACTTACTTTCCTTTTTTTCTATAATTTCTTGAATAAAATATTCCTATTGTGTATCCAAGAGGGTACTTCAAGAAAGAGATTCTTACTTACCTGGAATTTTCTCATAATTTCTTGAATGAAATTTCCATATCGTATTGCGTATCCAAGAGGGGACTTCAAGAAAGAGATTGTTACTTACTTAGAATTTTCTCATAATTTCTTAAATGAAATTTCCGTATTGGGTATCCAAGAGGTGTATTCAAGAAAGACTTCAGGAAAGAGTTTGTTACTTGCTTACAATTTCTTCATAATTTATTGAATGAAATTTCCGAATTGTATATCCAAGAGGAGAAAACAATAAAGAGTTTGTTACTTACTTGCAATTTTTTCACAATTTCTTGAATGAAGTATCTGTACTGTATATCCAAGAGGTGAAATCAATAAAGAGTTTGTTACTTACTTGGACTTTTGTCATAATTTCTTGAACGAAATGTCTTTTTGTTTATCCTGCAGGTGAATTCAAGAAAGAATTTGCTACTTGCTTACAATTTTTTCATAATTTCTTTAATGAAATTTCTGCATTGTGTATCCACGAGATGACTTCATGAAAGAGTTTGTTACTTGCTTACAATTTTTTCATAATTTCTTAAATGAAATTTCTGCATTGTGTATCCAAGAGGTAACTTCAAGAAAGAGTTTGTTACTTACTTAGAATTTTGTCATAATTTCTTGAATGAAATGTCTTTTTTATTTATCCAGGAGGCAAATTCAAGAAAGAATTTGCTACTTACTTACAATTTTTGATAATTTATTAAATGAAATTTCTGCATTGTGTATACAAGAGGTGACTTCATGAATGAGTGTGTTACCTATTTACAATTCCTTCATAATTTCTTGAATGAAATTTCAATATTGTGTATCCAATAGGTGAAAACAATAAAGAGTTTATTACTAATTTGCGATTTTAATATGATTTCTTGAATTAAATATCTGTATTGTGTCCAAAAAGCGAATTCAAGAAAGCTATTGTTACTTACTTACAATTTCTTCATAATTTAATGAAATGAATAAAACTATTCTAAAGAATAAAGACGGGTTAAGCTTAAAGATATTTATTGCTTAAACGTATTAACAGATTTTTTTTTTTATAAAAAAAAAACACAACATATTTACATAAAAATAGTACTTAGAGTTCACACTTAAACATCCAGAAACAATGATCCCATGATATAGAATAGTTTTTTTTTATCATGTCTTATGGATTTATCACGATCAGGTATGTCCTTAGGTATCCACTGCCCGAAGAACCTAACCTCGTCTTCAGGATGGTGATAACCCCCTTCAAATTTAGGACTCTTAAACTCTTCTAGATTGAAAAGTAGAATCCTAGGGTCATACTTTTGAATTAAAACTTTATCTGTAGGTACATTATCCTTTACATAGAGTGCTTCAACCCCGAAAAAGCTGCAAATTTCACTGACTTCCTCCTGAACATTTCTCAGTTCCTGACCAGTTTTATTAAGTGGCGTAATCACTCTTTCATAGAATCCCAGTCTGTTTATATAACGTAATGTAGTACTCCACAAGCTTTTATCAAACTTAAACAGATTATAGTTCACTATCCAATGATAACAGTCAATTTCTTCGAGATCCATAGACAATAATAAAAAAGCACATTCAAATATAACACCACAAGATGATTTTTTTAATCCGATAAATTCTGTGTCATATAGTCCTATCATCTTGGAGGCTATTAATGTAGTTGTTAAGTAGAGAAATACTTCATCAAACTTTTATACCTTCGCTCAAGGTTGAATGGAGTTATGGCTATTGAGATGAGTCCTAAAACCATCTGAATTCGTTTCGGGGAGGAGTCATAAAACCTCCAGTGGGAAAGCCACATCGTGTCTCTGACCAATTATAGAGCACAATTGTTAGAACCATAACCATATTTTGACATTTTAAGATGTGTACAAAAAGAAAAAAATAAATAAAGTTGAAAAATGTTAATGAATCCTAAATCTTTTGGAAACAGCCTCTGTTTTCTGTCCGTTTTTAAGTTTTGATGTTGCTTATTACTTTCAGTTGAAGAAACTTTTTTATAATTTAATTTCTGATAGCGGGAGGCTGGGCATGGTTGAAGTTGTTTTCATGTAAAAATACCCTCCCCCTCCTCCATGGAAAATTCCCCCATCAAGACAATCCCATTCCTTTCGAATTTTGGAAGGTGTTTCTTCATTTTTTGATAATCAGGCAATTTTCTCAAACTCATAGCTTTTGACTGGCAACATTAAAGTTAATGAATCCTAAATCTTTTGGAAACAGCCTCTATTTTCTGTCCGTTTTTAAGTTTTGATGCTGCTCCTTACCTTCAGTTGAAGAAACTATAGTACAATTCTTGCATTTCACGAAACAAATTCAAAATGGACTTTTGAAAAATTGTGAGAATTTAACTATGATAAGGTAAAGCACAACAAAACACTAGTAGAATACTCCAACTCTTGAATTTCGATGAAAGAAATTCAAAATGAACTATGAAAATCATCAGAATGTAACCGTGACAGGGTAAAGCACAACAAAACACTACTGAAATATTCCGACTCTTGCATTTCACGACAGAAATTCAAAATGAACTTCGAAAAATCAAGAGAATGTAACTGTGACAAGGTAAAGCATAACAAGTCACTACTGAAATATACCAACTCTTGCATTTCAACGAAAGAAATCCAAAGTGAACTTTGAAAAATCATGAGAATGTAGCTGTGACAAGGTAAAGCACAACAAGACACTCCTGAAATATTATAATTCTTGCATTTGACGAAATAAAATTAATCGGAATCATGCAACTGAGTCTCTCAAACTACTTAAAGCTCTTTTAAAAGATACACAAACTATTAATTTAGCACAAAAATTTCGTTTTTAACGGGCAACAGGTAAAGAAAATCCACATGGAATCATGTAATTGAGTCCCTCGAACCACTTGAAGCTCTTTTAAAAGATAGATAAACTGCTTATTTAACACAAAAGTGGAGAAAGTTTAAATAGAATCGCTACTGATATTGATATTAGTGCGTAAACTACAAACTGACAAAAATATCCAAAACTTTTGTTTAATTAGTATAGGAAGCTTTTTAAATAATGCTGGGAAATCCAGAGCCCTTCCATGGAAAGATCCTCCCACCTAACCCCCCAACCCCCCCACACGGGCCTTGGGAAGACATAGGAGTTTTGCCCCCCAACTTGTGTTAATTTCTGCTCGTTTTGAGTTTGACTCGATTATTTATTGTAATTTCTTTTCGGTTTGGGTTTCATTTATTTATAGATGCTGATTAGTGGTAGTTTTTTTAAGTAAACTTTGGACCTTTCATCTATGCCGAACAAAAAAAATAACTAGTTGAAGCTGTGTTTAAATTCTTCATCAATATAAAATCAGAAACATGAAAATTAAAAATATAAATGCATATTTCAATGAAATAATAGCCTTCTTAACAATTTAATGTCGATAAACAGTGGAAATTGGTTTTCCTCAGTATTGTTTGTGAAAAAAAAAACTCCTGCTCCCCTTAAAAAATCACGTAATCCTTTAACCCTGTGCATCTTTAACCTTAGTGAGTTTACGAAAATATTAAGATATGTAAAAATATCGAATTTAAACTACAAAAACCGAATAAAAAAATCCTACTCCCCTTAAAATACGTTTGATCCTTTAACGTTGCATACCTATAACTATAGCGAGTTTTCCGAAAACATTGAAATATGTAAAAATATAATCAAATCTAGAGGGAAATTCGAGTTGCATATACCCGATATTATCCGTTCGAACTTGAGAAACATTTAAGTATATCTTTTGTTGATTGAAATGATAAAGATATCAGTACCCTTAATATATAAAATATAATGTATAAAACATTAAAAAAGCAAGATGTAAGATCAGCTGGGTCTCCCGAATAAAACTACGAATGGAAGAATATATCGAGTAAAACTTGGCGAATCCTCCCATTTCAATTTTAAGGCCAACACTTTCTTGTCAGGATTCGATGAGACTCATCACTCTTTATTTATGTAGTGCTGTAATTGTTTTGAGACCTTTAAAACACTTGAAATGTTCGTCTCAGATAATCCTTTAACCCTATGCGCCTTTAACCTTAGTGAGTTTACGAAAAAATATTGAAATATGTAAAAAAAAATAGAATTTTGATCACAAAACAGGAATAAAAACAAAAAAAACTCCTACTTCCCTAAAAAAATATTCTAATCCTTTAGCCATGTGCACCTTTAACCTTAGCGAGTTTCCAAAAACATTTAAATATGTAAAAAAAAAGAATAGAATTTTGACTACAAAACAGAATAAAAATAAATACCTCTAACCCTGTGTGCCTTTAACTTTAGTGAGTTTCCGAAAACATTGAAATATTTGAAAATATAGAATATTCGGAACAATGGGGAATTACTTGCTTTATCTATCCCCCTCCCCTTGCGCACCTTTATACAATATTTTTCCACGGAAGCTTAAAAAGAGTTTTGAGACGCTTTTTAAAATTTGATTTGGTGAATTTATGACGCGTTTTGGTCTTCAAAAAGGGGGGGGGGACAGAGTCACTCGACCTTTGCGGTTTAAAACCAAGAATCTTCTTGGCTGCCCCCTCAAATACTTCGCTGTGTGGTTGTTTCTGCCGTCCCAATTGCTTCTAGTAATTCTTATTAGCAATTTTCTAGTAGTTTGTAGAAATAGACCTGGTAATTACCACAGATATGCTACTAATAATATTTTTTGATAATCAGGCAATTTTCTCATGCTCTTTTCTCAAGCTCATAACTTTTGATTGACAACACTAGTATGGGAAGGGACATAAACCCTTAGAAAAGCTTTGGGGGGGCCAAACAGTATAGGCAGGAACATAAAGGTTATGCTAACAACAATATTGATGCTCAAAGGTAAAAGTTTGAATCAGACACTTTTAGGATATTGAGTGTACTTACTAAATTGATCATACGACCTAAATTATTTCATCAGATACGCCAGCACTTTAAAGTGAAATTTGACTCGCATATGCTTGGGGTATTAAGCATTTGAATTGCAGAATAATGATAAGAAGAGGCTTAATTTCCAAGATATAAAGTATAAATAAGAGATTACATTTTGATATTGTTTGACAATTTACTAAATTTTAAGGTTTTCTTTAGTTTCAAAATGTTTTTTTTGTCATCAAGTCGAACAATAAAGCAAAAACGAAAACAACTACAAAAAAAAAATTTTATCATGAACCCTTTAATCACTAATTAGAATCATTCACACTCCTATTATTCAAACATTAATTAATATAGTTCATAGTGTCAAATTTGCGAATCCCTTTTTGCAAAAATCTCAAATACTCACTCTCTTTGAAAAACTAAACCAGACTATACCCACCAAACCAGACTATATTCACCAAACCAGATTATACCCACCAAACCAGCCTTGCTATAGCAGGAAGGAACGTAAAGGCACCAAATCCATAGGTACATGCTCTGGAAAGGTGCCATGGAACGTAAAGGCCCAGAAACTTATAGTTGACCCAGAAACTTGTCTGCTTGGCCCAGAAACATGTCTACGTTGAAATTGCTATACCTCCGAGCAAATCCAGAAGTTCATGTGAGAGGATACTCACTCTCTTTGAAAAGGTGTCAATCTTCTATAGAATAATGTAGAAATTGCTATAGGGGCATCAGAATAAAATGGAGATTGCTATAGGGGCAGCAGAATCCAGACGACGCATTCTACTTAACTGGCGTTCTCACTTAGTACCTGGTGCGTACTTGATTTAAAATGAAATTGGTTGAAAGCTTGGTCCTAAGCTGATTGAAGCTAAAATTGGTTGGCACTTTAGTTCTAAGTTAAAACACGCTATGTTTGGTCAAAAATTTCGTCTGAAGCTGAGTTTAGCTGAAACTGGTTAAACAATTGGTTCTAAATTGAGTATGGCTGAAAATTTAATTTTAAGTTAGTCAAGATGAATTCGGTTGAAAATTTGGTTTTAGACAGAGTTGAATAGAACTAGACTGAAAACTTTGTTTTATCCCTTTATGTCTTCACCGTTAGATCAGTTTTTTTTTCTACTTACATTTTTTCTTATGAAAATTGGGTTAAATGCTTTTAAAAATGATTCTTAATTTCAGGATATTTATTCATATGAATACAGGGACAAATCCAACAGGACGCTAGAAGTTTACACATGCATGGACTATGAAAAACACAACCGGTTAGTAGTGGACACCTCATCAACAAACCTCTCACTAATAGGCCAATATCTACCCCCTGGGGTATACGACCTTGTCTACATTGTGAACATATATAAATATCTTGGGAAACATGAACTTTTGGAAGAATTACATTTAGAAGATAGGATATCAGCACCCATATTCGATGCAAAGCTAATGTTGGCAATATATCAACTCCTTATTATGTTTGTTTTGCCATTGATATTAATGGGAGCATGCTATACAAAAGTCATCCAGGAATTGTGGCTTTCAACAAAGCAAATCACTGCTTTGACAAGATGCTATAGGTAAGTTATGTTTATCATTGAATCAGTTTTGGCCTTAAGCCAAAAAGAAAAAGAGATACTAATTTCCTTTAGTTCTGTGGTAAAAAATTTGCTTTAATTTCATTGGTCTGTGACGCATTTTAGCTAGCCAACAATATTGTTTCTTTAGTGCATGCCGGAAACAGAAGCCAATAATCCCGCTATATTTTTTCTTTTGGTATATTTTAAGCCAGTAAAATGAACCAAAATGAAGTTCTACTTGATTGGTTCTTTTGTTTGAATTTTTAAGCCAATTAAAATAATGTAAAAAATTTAAAAAAAAATTTATACAAGTGAACTTTCTACTTCTTTATGCTTCATTTTACGTTTGGATGAACAGTAAACAATTTTCCTAGATTAACTAAAAAAACTTTTTTCCAAAAATAAGTTTTCCAAAATAAAGCAGAGAACTCCATTAAACCAAGAATGAACAAAAATAGAATCAAATAATCTAACAAGCATACAACTACCACAAATCAGTATCAATAAATAAATGAAACCCAAAACAAACAAAAATTAAAATAAATAACAGAGTCAAACTCAAAACGAGCAGAAATTAATCTGAGTAGGGTTCTAAACCCTATGCTTTCTAAAATTCAGAATATAATTTGTACTTCACTAAAAAAAATTCAAATGAATTTACTATAAGAAAAAGTGCATTGTTAGTTTAATATACATATGCTGATATTTATTCATTAGATCTTAATTAATTTTTGATTTCTTAAAGTTATAAAAATTAAAACATTTAAAAGAATTTTTTTTAGTAAAGTACAAATTCTATCTGGCTTTTAGAAAGCATAGGGTGTCAAAACCCTACTCATATTAGTTTCTGCTCGCTTTGAGTTTGATTCTGTTATTTATTTTAATTTCTGTTTGTTTTGGGTTTCATTTAATTATTGATATTGATATGTGGTAGTTGTATGCTTGGTAGATTGCTTGATTCCATATTGGCTCAGTTTTGGTTTCAAGGAGTTCTTTACTTTTTTTTGAAAAACTTATTTGTGGAAAAAGTTTTTTAATTAATTTCTTTTCGTTTTATATTGACATAATCTTTTTTAGGGAAAAAGACTGATCTTCTAAAGGTAGACAACAATCCCTTCAATAAAAACCTTAAATACCACCTGCGCATAATTTACAACCCTTGCCCCTAATCTCTGGGCTTTGTTCCCACCCCAAAAATTTTGTTATATGATATTTGGACTGTTTTGGATAGAATGGATATCTCAAAATTTCTATTAGATACATTTCGGGACAACATGACATGTGTGTGTGGGAGGGGGTAGCTTCCCTCCCATCACTTTGAATCTTAAAAAGAGAACTAGAGCGTCTGACTACCGATCAAATGAGCCCCCCTCCGAAGTTTACATGACAATGCTTTCTACAAAAACCTTAAATAGGCCAGGGCATAACTTACAACCCTTGCCCTGAGGACTGGGGGGATTTTTAAACTCAAAGACATAATTTTCACACCTTTAAAATACGTTGAACAAAATGGCTATCTCAAAATTTTAACTGGAAGTGCTTGGGGAAATGGTGGGCGTGGGGGGCGTGCCCTCTGATCACTTTCGACTACTAAGAAAGGCACTAGTCCTCTCAATTTCCAATCAAATGAGCCCTTTTTGAAGGTTTTACGACAAAACTTTCTATAAATAACCTTATATGCCCCAAGGGCATAACTTAGGACCCTTGTCCTGAGGTCTATGGGGGAGTATGGTCATCCTCAAAGACATAATTTCCAGACCTTTCAACTACGTTGAACGAAATGGCCATATCAAAATGTTTGGGGAAATTTTGGGCGGGGGGGGGTAAGGGGGGGGATAACTCTCCTTCCAGATAGTTTTAACCATTAACAAGGTTAATAGTCCTCTCAATTTCCAATCGAATGAGCCCTTTTTGAAGTTTTTACAAAAACGCTTTCTATAAAAACCTTATATGCCCCCAGGGCATAACCTACAATCTTAGCCTTGAGGGCTCTGGGGGGGGGAGGGGGGGGTTGTTATACTCAAGACATAGTTTCCACCCCCTTTAACTATGTTCAACAAAAGGGCTATATCAAAATGTTGATTGGAAGTGTGTAGGGAAATGATGGGCATGGGGGGGGGCATTCACCCTCCGATCGCTTTTGACTTCTAATAAGGGCACTAGCCCACTCAATTCCCAAATGAATGAACCTTTTTTGAAGTTTCTGCGACAACGCGTTCTATAAAACCTTATATAACCCCATGTCATAACTTGGAACCTTTGCCCTGGGGGCTCTGGGGTTTTGTCAACCTCAAATACATAATTCCCGGACCTTTCAACTACGTTGAACAAAATGGCTATCTCAAAATTTTTATTGAATGTTTTCGGAGAAATGGTGGGCTTGAGAGGAGGATTAGCTGCATTCCAATCACTTTTTACTACTGAAAAATGCACTTGCCCTTTCAATTTCCAATAAAATGAGCTTTTTAAAGTTTCTACGACAACACTTTCTATAAAAAACCTTATATGCCCCAAGGGCATAGCTTGCAACCCTTGCCCTGTGAGTTGGGGGGGGGGGGTGTAATCCACAAAGACCTAATTTCCAGAACTTTCAACTACGTTGAACAAAGTGGCTATCTCAAAATTTTGATTGGATGTGTTTGAGGAAATGGTGGGCGTGAGATGGGGGTTAGTTGCCCTTCAATCGCTTTAACTATTAAAAGGGGCATTAGCTTTTTCAATTTCCAATCGAATGAGCCCTTTTTGAAGTTTCTATAACGACGCTTTCTATAATAACCTTGTAAGCCTCCAGGGCATAAATTACAACCCTTACCCTGAGGTCTGAGGTCCAATCACTCTTGACTATTAAAAAGGGTACTAGCCCTTTCAATTTCCAATCGAATGAGCCCTTTTTGAAGTTTCTACGACAACAATTTCTATAAAAACCTTATATGCCCCCAAAATTATAACTTACACCCCTTGCCCTGAGGGTTGTGGGGCGGGGGGGGGATGTCATCATCAAAGACCTAATTTCCAGAACTTTAAAATACGTTGAACAAAATGGATATCTCGAAATTTTGATTGGATCTTTTTGGGAGAATGGTGGGCGTTAGTGGGGGCTTAGTTGCCCTCCAATCACTTTCTACTGTTAAAAAGTGCACTAGCCCTTTCAATTTCCAGTCGAATGAGCCCTTTTTGAAGTTTCTACGACAAACTTTCTATAAAAAGCTTACATGCCCCCAGGGCATAACTTGTAACCCTTACCCTGAGGGCTGTTGGGGGGGGGTTGTTGTCATCCTCAAAGACCTAATTTTCAGAACTTTCAACTACGGTGAACAAAATGGCTATCTCAAAATTTTGATTGGATGTGTTTGAGCAAATGGCGGGCGTGAGAGGGGGGGGGGGTTAGGAGCCTCCAGTTACTTTCCACTATTAAAAAGGGCACAAGCCCTTTCAATTTCCGAGTGAATGAGCCCTTTTTGAAGTTTCTACGACAAAGCTATCTATAAAAACTTTATATGCCCCCAGGGCATAACTTAAAACCCTTGCAATGTGGAGCGTGGGGGGCTTGTCATCCTCAAGGACATAATTTCCAGAACTTTCAACTATGTTGAGCAAAATGGCTCAAAATTTTGATTAGGTGTGTTTTGGGAAATGGTGGGCGTGAAAGGGGGGTTAGTTGCTCTCCAATCACTTTCGACTATTAAAAAGGGCGCTAGCCATTCAATTTCCAATCAAATGAGCCCTTTTTGAAGTTTTTTTTCAACAACGCTTTTTATAAAAACCTTATATGCTCCGAGGGCATAACTTACAACCCTTGCCCTGAGGGCTCTGAGGGAGTTATCATCCTCAAAAAACGATTTTCCAGAAATTTCACCTAGGTTGAAAAAAATTGATATATAAAAATTGTGATTGCATGTTTTTGGGGAAATGGTGGGCATGAGAGGGGGGTTAGTGGCCCTCCAATCACTTTCAACTGTTAAACAGGGCACTAGTCCTTTTAATATCCAATCAAATGAGCCCTTTTTGAAGTTTTTACGAAAACAATTTCTATAAAAACCTTATATACCCCCAGGGCATAACTTAGAACCCTTGCCATGAGGGCTGTGGCGGGGAAGGGGGGATTGTCATCTTCAAAGACCTAATTTCCAAAACTTTCAACTACGTTGAAAAAAATGGCTATCTCAAAATTCCTACTGAATGTGTTTGGGGAAATGGTTGGCGTGAGAGGGGGGTTAGTTGCCCTCCAATCACTTTCGACAAATGAAAAGGGCACTAAACCTTTTTAACTGCCCTTTTTAGTTGGGGTTTGTCATCTTCAAAGACCCAATTTCCTGAACTTTCAACTACGTTGAAAAAATGATTATATCAAAATTTTGATTGCATGTGTTTGGGGAAATGGTGGGCGTGAGAGGGGGGTTAGTAGCCCTCCAATCACTTTCGACAATTAAAAAGGGAACTAGCCCTTTGAACTTCCAATCAAATGAGCCCTTTCTGAAGTTTCTACGACAACGCTTTCTATAAAAAACCTTATATGCCCTAGGCCATAACTTGCAACCCTTGCCCTGAGGGCTGTGGGAGAGTTTTCTCCTCAAAGACATAATTTTCAGATCTTTAAACTACGTTGAACAAAATCTCAAAATTTTGATTGGATGTGTTTGGGCAAATGGTGGGCGAAGAAGGGGTGTTAGTTGCCCTCGAATTTTCCAATCAAATGAGCCCTTTTCGAAGTTACTACGACAAGTCCTTCGATACGCAATGCACTGGTTTAAAACCAAAAAAAAAATAATACATTGTACTAATATCGGTCTTTACTTAGGCAGCGCTATTGCCCTGCCAATGACTGCCAAAGGAGAGGGGAATAAGCTGTAAAACAACCAGTAACAATATACTCTTTCGTTAACTAATTCTCAAACTCCACTCTTTATTTTTTTTTTTTTTTTTCAAGTCAGTTGCTATAGAAACATACTTAAGTTTTTTAAAATTTAATGAAATTAAATTTAATTAATTAATATTAAACAAAATCTCATTTTGTTGTTATAATTTTTAATTAAAATTATAACAACTTAAAATTATAACATTTCTAGATTTTATGACGAAAATTTATCAATTATAAAATAAATCTAGAATTATTTGTAAATTATAATTAAGGCTTAATTATAGTAAATTTAAATTAATTACCTTTAAAAGCCAAATTAAAGTTTGACTTTGTTATATCTTAATCTTAGAATTTTTGATTTACATCTTCGAAAAAATTGATTGCCTGTATTTATTGGTGCTTCCCATTGCTGTTCAAGAGGGGTCTTCAAGGTTTTTGATTTTTGATTATCTTTGATTATTCGGTCTTTATTTATTTGTGCTTCTGGTCTTTAATAATGCCTTCTAAGACCTATGTATATTGGGTGTATGGAGAATCCCTGTGCTGAAAAAATAACGGCGAAGCTGAATTACAACTATGACAAATAGAAAATATGCGCCAAAAAATAGCGAAAATGGGTCCTCTCCCCCAAGAATAGGGGGAGACACAAGATATGGGGAAACCACACAAGAGAGGCTCCTTGTAACTTTCCCTCCTAACGTTGAATAAGGGTTCCTAATTTTGGGAGAAGTAAGAAGAAAATTAGGTATTGCCTGGTTACTAAAGTAGAAAAAATATAACGGTGCTTACAAAAGTAATTCCAATACAAAATACTTTATTTAAATTCTCCTTTTACCGTCTGGGTTTAAAAAACATGCTAAAGAATAAAAGTCACCTGAATATATATCTTAATTTGGTGTTAAGTAGGCTACAGTTATATGGTGTGGATCACATGAAATTCATAACATTTGGTCTATTAGCTTAGGAGGTCTATTAGCAATTAGTCAATGAGGAATTTTCTGTGGAAAGTGAGCAAAATATAACCTCAGTGAATATTTCGGCTGTAAAATTAATAGTCGTCTTCCGTGAAATATAATGCAAATACTAAAAAAAGAAACCAATATAGCCTAACCTATAGCCTACTCTCTCTAATAAAATAATAATAATATCAAATGGTGATCTTCAATCTCTAGTAAATCTTTTTCTATACCTCAAATCTAAGTGGGAAAAGGGAGGAGGCTGGAGGCTAAAACTTGAGACCCAATTTCCTCCCCGTACATGATATTCTCTATCAGCCCCTCCCTTAGATTTAATGTTAGGAAGTAACAGGCCCTCAACTGAAAATTTTTTGATTTTCTTGTAGATATAAAGAGACTTTCCATTTTTTAAATCTCAAAATGATTATTGCACTGATCGCTATTATCCCCCTTCAACGTCTACGTTCCATCGGTTACATGGTATGCGTTTCTTTTCTTTAAATCTTTCAATTGTTTCTTGTAAGACATAGTGATTTACAAACAGTTTCAAACTTATACTTTAACAATTTACAGAGAAACATAGTTTATTTGTAAGGAAATTTGAAGACATGTTTTGATTATTTTTTTTCTGAACCTGAGAGTTAAGGTTCTACCTGAAAATTTTTCTAATCAAACAAAGACCATTTACTTCTCTATGGATATTATTGAAAAAAATTAATAACCTATTACTACAATAGTCTTTTTGGATTTTAATTGTTTAAGATAATTAACCAATAATTATTTAATTAACAGCAGATCCTACCAGGTAATAATAATAAAAACGGGGGGGGGGGGAATAACGTATAATCATATGTGAAAATTGGAGAAGACAGTTCGCCCCCGTATCCCCAGCACAAAATTTGAAGCCTCTGTACCCCTCCCTCCCCCATAATTTTTTCGGAAACTTTCAAATTGCCCCCCCCCCCTGTGAGACAAAGCAGGGTAAACTTACAGAGACTACACCCATAGTTTGCAACCATTTTGATCAAAACTACTGATTGTGCGTCGAGATATACTCTCTTTGCTTCAGGCGCCTGTTGTATAACGATAACGATTGTTTTCAGAGCGGAAGATTAGTAATTGACTGAAAGTTACTGACACGGACAATTATTCAAATATACTGTTTTAATCACAACTCGGGCGCATAATTTCCTATGGGACAGGGGCAACTGCTCCTCCCAGACCTCGGTTCGCCCCACCCAGACCCCATAGTTTGCCCTCCCCCCAGCTGAAATTTAGTTTCTTCCAAAATCTTGTCAAAACTAAGATTAGCCCGCATAATTCATGCATCTACAGAAACAGATCAGTTTTTAGTTCATGTTTACCTTTATAGTACTATAAGTTACCTTTATATAGTACTTTAAAGTACCTTTATAGTACTTTTAAATTACTAAATAGTACCTTCATGGTACAATTTTTTTTTTTGTTTTACTGTCATTATCACTTGATTTGGGAAAATTGGTTCCAACCTCCCCCCCCTCCAGTATTTGACAAAATTACGTCACTGATTGCAATAAACCACTATTCAAGATTACTAAGAATGTAGTTATTAAACTATGAACTATTATTATTGGTAACAGGAGAACATTGCCTTTTCTCAGATAGTATATTATTGGAGAACGCCTTATCAATTACTCAAGTTACACCATATCTTGCGCAATGGTATCCATTCATTGACCTAAATGTAGAAAGGGAGGAGCAAAATGTGTATTTACAAAACCCAGGGGAGTGGGGGCAATTCTGTTTTTTTTTTCATATATTCAATGAAAGCACAAAGACATTTTTAAATGAGAATATCATAAAAAGGTGCCTTTCTAAACCAAGAGGGGAGGACAAACATTTAGCAGAGGGGAAAAGGCCCCAGTTCGTCTCTCCCCCTAAATACTTCGACACATTTACCAAAATTCTTGCAGTCTACAGCGAAGGCAGACACGTGTCGTAAATCGGATTCGAATTAAATCGTGTTGTAAATCGGATTCTGGGTAGAGTTGTAGAATAAAGACAAATATTATTCCGATCATTATCCGATTTTTCCTGATATTTCCGATATTTTCCGATTGTATTCTGATATTTCCATTCATATTGATATCTGCAATCTGATAAATCTGGTAGCCATTTTATATAAAATTTAATATTTATGGTTGAAGTATCCAATCACATATTTTTTTTTAGCTAGAAAAATCGCCTTTTTTCTTAGAAAATAAAAGATCATGATATCATGGGCTATTCCTCTAAAATTATCGTCTTTCGATCTCTATACCACTTTGGCATTAAGATGGTTTATTTGACACGGAAGAGAATATCTGTCTCATAGATTTAGTGTATTTCTCGACTGACCAACTATTTTGCCTAATCAATAACGCAGTATCATATGCACATTGGTATATTTTTTATTAATTAAAAAAAACTTTCCAAAAAAGAGTTTTTTCAAAGAAAAGTATAGGCCATTTTTAAGTTATTGTCAGAATATAAAAATTCATTTTAAAATTCAAACTCAAAACGACCAGAAATTACTATTAAAGAATAAATGAAACCCAAAACGAACAGAAATTAAATTAAAAATCACTGCAAAAAAAAACATGCAACAAGTAATAATATAAACGAATAAAAAATCTTAAAGCGAGTAATGCTTAAACTGAATATGCAAATCGAACTTAAAACCAAAAAAGTATTTTGTTATTGAAGAATAAATGAAACCCAAAACGAACAGAAATTAAATAAACAATCATAGCAAAAAAAAACATGCAACAAGTAATAATATAAATGAATAAATAAATCTTAAAGCGAGTAATGCTTAAACTGAATATGCAAATCAACCTTAAAACGAAAAAAAATTGCTATTGAAGCATAAATGAAACCCAAAACGAACAGAAATTAAATAAACAATCATAGCAAAAAACATACAACAATTAATAATATAAATAATTAACTATATCTTAAAGCGAGTAATGCTTAAATTGAATATGCAAATCAAGCTTAGAACGAAAAAAAATATTTTGTTATTGATGTATAAATGAAACCCGAAACAAACAGAAATTAAATAAACAATAAATGCAAACAACCATACAATAGATACTAACGTAAAGGAATAAAGAAATCTTTAACAGTGCGGTTTTAGAAAAGGTAGAAGATGTGTCGACCAAATTTTCACTCTTAGGCTAATAATTGAGAAGTGCCTGAGTTTTCAAACACCTTTGGTCCACAATTTCATAAATAATGAGGAAGCATTCAATTCTGTTGACACAAGAGCTTTGGCAAAGGTCTTATCCTTGTACGGTACAACAGATATATTAATTGAAGTACTTAGAGTAATATATAAGAACAACATTGCTGCCGTTAAGTTAGAAAATGAGGTTAGCAGCTGGTTTTGTATTAAATCAGGAGTTCAGCAGGGTTGTGTTCTATCCCCCTTTATATTGATTATTTTGATGGACTTCGTTTTTAGGAGCACAGGAAAGGCAATGGGAGACCACGGAATCAAATGGGGAGGAAAAAGTCTCCTGAACTTAGATTATGCCGATGATTTAAGTATCCTAGATGAAAGTGAGAGCAAAATGAATGAAGTTTAAGAGGTTTTGCGAGTTCAGGGTGCTAGTATTGGTTTGAAAATTAATGTTAGGAAGACTAAGTCACTAAGGCTAGGAATAAGTGAAGATGAAAAGGAGACGTTGGGTAATGAAAAAATTGATCAGGTGGGCAGCTTCGCTTACCTTGGCAGTATTATTAATAAAGATGGTGGGAGCAGTGAAGATGTTAAAAGTAGAATAGCCAAGGCTCAGGTTTTTTTTTCACAGTTAAAAAAAGTTTGGAAGAATAAGAAGGTAAGTCTGCAAACCAAGATTAGAATATTAGAAGCTACAGTGATGACAGTGGTCAAATATGGCTCCGTAGCATTGACGCCCCGAAAAGCGGATGAAGATTTGCTAGACGTTTTCCAGGAAATTACTTAAGGGTTGTTCTGGGAACCCAGCTTACTGATCGCATTTCAAACAATATGCCATACGAAAAATGTGGTTCAATACCGCTCTCTAGGGCTATAATTAAAGAAAGGTTGAGGTGTCTAGGGCACGTTGTGCGGATGAAGGATGACAGATTGCCGAAGATTGTTCTTTTCGGCCAACCGTCTAGGGCTAAACGGAAATCCGGTCGTCCTTGTCTGGGGTGGGAGGACGTCATAAAGAAAAATTTACAGGAAATGGGAACTTCGTGGGCGGGTGTAAAAAAGGAGGCTTTGAATAGATTTGGGTGGAGGAGGAGTGTGCGTAGCTGTGTTGGCCTCAGGCGGCTTGGTGCTGCGGTGAGTTGTTAGTAGTAGTAGCAGTAATTCGTTTTCAGTGAAGCGCCAATGACGCAGTAGGCTTTAAGTTGACACAATTAAGGAAGATGGCAGTACCCAAACTCTTGTTTGTCGTGAAGCTATACTCTTCTTGGACAATCTTAGAAATAACTAATAAATTAACTGAATATTTGATGTATAATGATATTAATTCCTGAAAGCTCATCAGTTCAAAATTTTAATGTTTATTTTCAAATACAAAATAAAATATTTGTAATATAATTCTTTCTCATTAAAGCGCCAATGACGCAATAGATTTTAGACTTTTACAGTGAGAGTAGGAAGCGATACCCAAACTCTTGTTTGTAGTGATTTTTGTTCGTTTTAAGCTTGATTTGCATATCAACTTAAGTTTCACTCGTTTTAAGATTCATTTATTCATTTATATTATTACTTGTTTTATATTTTTTTTGCTATGATTGTTTATTGAATTTCTGTTCGTTTTGGGTTTCATTATTCCTTAATGTAATTTCTGGTAGTTTTGAGTTTGAATTTTAACAGGTATTTGTATCTGCTGATCTTAAGTTCAAAATGGCTTTTACTTTTCTTTGAAAAACTCCTTTTTGTGGAAGTTTATTTTTTTCAAATAATTTTTGTTTGTTTTAATTGCAAAAAGTATCAAGTTTTTAAAAATTCGTTATCTCAAAATCAGGTTTCTTTTCAACATCAAATGTTCATCAAAGTATCAAAAATAGTATCAAAGCAACAATACCAGAGTAAAAAAATAACAAAGCAAAGAAATCATCAAAGTAAGGAAGGTATCAAAGTAACAACAAGCAACTTGCATAACTTACAGCCCTTGCACCGTAAACCGAAGTTGCCACGTAAATCAATAAATCCAAGTATTGAAGTAAACATAGTGTCAAAGTAACAGTAAGCAAGTTCCGTAACTCAGCCATTTCCTTGGGGTTGGGGCGGGGGGTTCAACCCCAGAAGCATAGTTGTTTGGCGTTTGAACCCTTTTGAAGAAAATGATAATATCAAAATTTTGACTGGATGGTCTTTGAAAAAGCGGGGTGTCAGCTAATTGCCCATTGATCACTTTTGGCTCTTAAAAAAACTAGAAGTTTCAATTTCCGATCAAATGAGCCCCCTCCAAAGTTAATACGACAACCTCATCCACAACAATCTTATATCCTAATAATAGGCAACTAATGTAAGTCACAATCCTTGCCCCGGGGGCTAAACAAGATTTCTCAAACCAGTAAGATATATTAATTTGAATTTAAGACTGTTTTGAACAAAATGGCTATTTGAAAATTTTGATAAAATTTTTGATGAAGTATTTAGGAAAAAAAGGCACAAGGGGGAGGGGGTTAATGCTAAGGAGTGGACGGGACTGGCTGTGCACATACTTCCCGTGGTGGCCCTGTTTTCAATAATCTTAGTGCACAACTAAAAAAGAATAAAACATCAAAACCTTATTGCCATTTTGAATTAACTGAATTAACTACATAAGAATTAACTACATTATTAACTTGACATAAGAGATAACCACTCACAAGCAGTGGGCTATATAGAGCTATCCTCCCATTTGCACTGCGAATGTGAGGATATTAGGGGGTCGGATTTAATGCTAGGGGTTGTGTCATTTGGGTCCCCTCCAAAATTTATAAAACTGCCTCGTCCATAAAAACCTTAAATGCCCCAGCAGCATAAGTTACAGGCCTTCCTCTGGGCTCTGGGGGGGGGGAGGGGAAGGTTATTATGCCCAAGGGCTTAACTTAAAACTCTTGCCCCTGGGCTTTGGGGGTTTGTGTCAACCTTAAAGTTTTTATTATCTGATATTTGAACTATTTTTAACCTCCGATCTCTTTTGACTCTTTAAAAGTAAACTAGAACCTTCAATTTTTAATCAAATAACCCCTCTCTGAAGTTTATACGAGTATCCCATCTATAAAAACCATATATGCTCCCAGGGCATAACTTACAACGCTTGTCCCCAGGCCCTGGGTGGTTGTGCCGACCCCGGAGTTTTAATGTCTGATGTTTGAACTATTTTCAACAAAATGGTAATCTCAACATTTTTATCGCATGGGTTTGGAGGAAAAGGCGTGGAGGGATAAGAGGCTAGTTGCCCTCCGATCTCTTTTGACTCTGAATAAGTGAACTAGAGCTTTCAATTTCCGATCAAATGACCCCTCTCTGAAATTTACACGTGCATCCCTTCTATAAGGACCATATTTGCCCCCAGGGTTTAATTTACGATCTCTTTTGACTCTTTAAAAGTGAGTTAGAACTTTCAATTTTCAATCAAATAAGCCCTCTCTGAAGTTTATACGAGTATCCCATCTATAGGAGCCATATATGCCCCCAGGGCATAACTTACAACGCCTACCCCCAAGCCCTGGGGGGCTGTGGCGACACCGGATTTTTTGTTATCTGACCTTTGAACTATTTTTAACAAAATGACAATCTAGAAATTTTATCGGATGGGTTTTGGGAAAAACAAAATGGAGGAGGGAGGGGCTATTTGCCCTCCGATAACTTTTGACTCTTAAAAAGTGAACTAGAACTTTAAATTTCCAATGAATTAAGCCATCTCATAAGTTAATACGAGCATCCTTTCCATAAGAACCATATATGCTCCCAGGGCATTACTTGTAACGCCAGCCACTAGACCCTGGAGGGGGGGTTGTGTCGACACCGGTGTTTTTGTTATCTGATATTTTAACTATTTAAAAAAAATACTATCTCAAAATTTTTATCGGATGTGTTTGGAGAACTCTGAAGCTTATACGAGTATACCTTCCATAAGAACAATATATGCCCCCAGGGCATAATTTACAACGACTGCTCCTGGGCCCTGGGGGGTTGTATCGACACCAGAGTTTTGTTATCTGACTTTTAACTATTTGTAACAAAATAGCTATCTAGATTTTTTTATCTCATGCATTTAGTGAAAAAGGGCGTGGGGGTGGGCTAGTTGCCCTCCAATCTCTTTTGACTCTTAAAAAATGAACAAGAGCTTTCACTTTCCAAACAAATTAGCTCTGTCCGAAGTATATACTAGCATCTGTTCCATAAGAAACATTTATGCCCCATGGCGTAACTTACAATGCCTGCTCCTGGGCCCTGGGGGTTGTGTTGAGACAGAAAATTTTGTTATGTGACCCTTTAACTATTTTTAACAAAATGGATTTTTAAAAATTTTTATCTGCTGCATTTGGTGGAAACGGGAATTGGGGAGGGGGGATGCTAGCTGCCCTCCGATCACTTTTGAATCTTAGGAAGTGAACTACAACCTTCAATTTCCAATCAAATGAGTCCTCTCTGAAGTTTATACGAGCGTCCCTTCCATAAGAACCATATATGCCCCAAGGGCATAATTTATAAAGCCTGCCCCCAGGCCCCTGGGGGCTGTTTCGACATCCGAGTTTTTGTTGTTTGCTTTGAACTATTCTTAACCGAATGTCTATCTGCAATTTTTTATTTGATACATTTGGGGAGAAAGGGCTCGGGGAGGGGGGGTAGCTACGCTCTGATCACTTTTGACTCTGAAAAAGTGAGCTAGAACTGTCAATTTCCATATGAGCATCCCTTCCATAAAAACTTTATATGCCCCAAGGGCATAACTCACTATGCCTGCCTTTGGGCCCAAGGGGGTTGTGTCGATGTCGGAGTTTTTTTGTCTGTCCTTTCAACTATTTTTAACAAAATGGCCATCTCAAAATTTTTATCTGATGTATTTGGGGGAAAGGGGGCGTGGGGGGATAGTTGTCCTCCGATCTCTTTCGACTGTGAAAAAAAACTAGAACTTTTAATTTCAAATCAAATGAGCCCTCTCTGAAGTTTATACGAGCATCCCCTCCATAAAAACCTTATAAGCCTGCACCACAAGGACACAACTTACAACGCACGCCCCGGGCCCCTGGGCGTTGTGTCGTCCCCGGAGTTTTTATTATAGGATCTTTAAACTGTTTATAACAAAATGGCAACCTCAAAATTTTTTTCGGATTTACTTGGGGAAAGAAGAGCGTTGGGAGGGGGTGATAGCTTCCTTCCAATCATTTTTGACTCTTAAAAATTGAACTAAAACTTTCAATTTCCAGTCAAATGAACCCTCTCTGAAGTTTATACGAGCATCTCTTTCCCTAAGAGCCATGTATGCCCCAAGGGCATAACTTATAACGCGGGCCCAGGACCCTGGGCGGTTGTGTCGACATTGCATTTTTGTGATCTGACCTTTGAATTGATTTTAACAGAATGTCTATTTCAACAAGATCTTAGGGGGGGGGTAGTTGCCCTCCGATCTCTTTTGACTCTGAAAAAGTGAACTAGAACGTTTAATTTCGAATCAAATGAGACTTTTCTAAAGTTTGTATGAGCATCCATTCTATAAAAGCCATATTCGCCCCCAGGTCATAACTTACACCGCCTTTCTCTTGGCTCTGGGGGATTGTGTCAACCCTGAAGTTTTGTTATAGGATCTTTGAACTATTTTTAACAAAATGGCTACCTCAAAATTTGCATCGAATACATTTAGGTAAAAAGGACGTGGGGGTCTAGCTGCCCTCCGATCACTTTTGACCCTTGAAAAGTGAACTAGAACTTGCCCCCCCCCCCCTTCTGGAAATATATACTCCCCATCTGATCTACACAAAAAAGAAACCCTCGTGTAATTTTTCTAGATTTCGTTTTTTTTTTACAAAGATACAAAGGGGAGGGTAATTTTTGTACTCTAGGTGTCAATTTTTTCCATCCGATCGGCTTATCTGGCAAGTTTTATTTAATGTAAGTTTTCTACCGCAATGCTGCCAAGTTCAGATTTTCTGTATATTCTTAATCAAACAATGCTAATCGAGTAAGTTAATGATTCACACCTTTTTTTAAGGTTACTTTTAATTAAAAATACTGAAACTATTTCAAATGTAAGGAAAATTTCAAGGGAGATTCTCATTGGAAGAGAATTTCTGCAGGGGTGGTGGGAAATTTGTCGGGCGAACTATTTTGTTGGACAACACCTTTTTTTATATTATATTTGTAAAAAGCGAAAAAAACAACCCAAATTGCACGTTTTGAATACCATGTAGCTTTTTATGATTGCTTTACTGATTCAAATTCATAAAGAGCAATTAAATATAAGCATCAGTTCATAAATGAGCCTATAATTAGCTCTCAATGATGTCCATGTGTCCGGCCCAGCGTTTCCATTCCAAAAATGTCACTGAAGTTACGCTTTTATTGTATCATATGGTATTTTATAACGGCCTTCTCGAGTCTTTTCTCTTTTTTTTCTTTTTAACCCGTAAGATATAAGAATTGGCTTTTATGAGTCCTTAAACCGCTCTCTTTTATGTTCCAGTGCCTCAATAGCGACGAAAAAAATAAGAGGACATATCACTGCTGAATTTTTTCGTTGGACAACACCTCTTTTTTGTTATTTTTACTTTAAAAAAATGAAAAAACAACCCAAAACGCCCTTTTTGGATGCCATGTCGCTTTTTACGAGTGCTTTATTGATTCAAATTTATAAAGAGCAATTAAATATAAAAATAGTTCATAAATTAGCCTATAATTAGCTCTCAATGATGTCCATGCGTCCGGTCCGGCCTTTTCATTCCAAAAATGTCACCCAAATTGCACTTTCAGTGTAGCGAGTGTAGCGCAATAGTGACGAAAAAAAAATAAATAAGAGGACATATCATTGCTGCTCATGTGAAAAAGTTTTTTTTTTCAATTAGGGGGCTGTAACTCTCCTGTATGAGGTTTGGACAAAGGCAATTTAAAGGGTGTACTCTTGTTATTTGTTAAGACGCCATTTTCAAATCACATGCAACCGAGTGACGCGATTAACGGGGCTGTTGGAATAATTTGTAGTTCAATTGCAAGATCTAGTCTCCTGATATGGGCGCGGGAGTTGAAGGAAGTAAAGTTTATTAAGCCGAGCTTACCACCTGAAAGCCTGTTCTTAGTACACTACTGTTGTCTGCAGCAACTCATTGCTAACAGCTGGTCAGCTGGCCAGTAAAAGCTGGGTCCAATACTTTTATGCGTGTGCATTGTTTATTTATATATTCCGTAATGTTTTTGAATTTAACCGAGTCAAGTCTTTGCTAAATTGTAAATTTTCTTCATTATCGCTCGAAGAAAAATGTCCTTTTGACGACTTAGGGAAGGAACGGGCTATCTTTAGTTTTTAACCGCTTGGTACGTCGGCCCCCCCTCTGGTGAAAGAGCACATGCACATGTGGTTCCAGGATCGGCACAGGAGACTGCTACATCTTATGTAAATTATTAATTCAGAATAAGCGCGCCCGTAGGCTCAGCGATGTAAGATGGCCAAACTTTCGGTTCCTTAACCAGTTCTGTAGAAACCAGCTTTGCCCGGCTCCCAACTTTGATCGATTTTATAAAGTTTAAAAAAAATATATAATTTGTACCAATTTTAATTGGTTATAACAGGCTAATAAAACCAATAAAGGGCAGATATCCTTCCTTTCTTTCTTTGGCTCAAAACCAACTTTAAAAAAGCAACGGAAAGTGGAACGAGAAGAAAAAGGTATAAAAAGATATAAGGGTTTTGATTCCCATCTACGTCTTCTTACAGTAAAACAGTCAAATAAAGTGAAGACAATCTTAACAGTAAAAGCAGTTCAATGTTGACCAAATTAATTAACAAACGTGATCCAATTAATAGTTCAGCCTCAGCTTTGGCTCATATTTGTGATGGCTCCTTTCAATAAAGAGACTTGATTTTCCCTTCGACAAACTGGAGAAAATTCGGAACAGAACCTTCAGAATTTTTAGACATCTTTAAAACATAATTAGGCTTGTATTTTTAACAAATTTTCTAACATCCCTTTCCCCACCGGTTTTAGAGGAGGAGGGTAAAGGAGGCACTCGGCACGGGCGCGGAAATGTTAGGGGTACAAATTTCTAATAAATTTGCCCCCCAGTACTTCCTTCTGAACGATAACCCAGATTTGATTTTTTCAATGCAATCGACCTGAGTCACTGCGTCGTTTTATCTTTTGTGGGATTCAGTTTATGCATGATATTTTACATGGTTTAGCACTAGATTGTCTTAGCAATAGTTGTTTTTACCCATAGCACAGTTTCATAGCTACAGTTTTTGGAATCAGAGTCAAATTAGAAGATTCAGATGGTGTCAACGCGTTCTTGTTTTTCGGTTCTTCCCACTGTGTGGAGTATGATTCCCGATAGAGTGTGCGTGATAGGGTTGAGAGACAAATCTTTCGTGGGCTATGTATGTTATAAATATTGTTAAATACTCAGAGTGTCCTATAAAAGTCCAAGCCTTGATTTCTCCGTATTCTTTTGTGAAGTGCCTCTTTACATTTTAAATAAATCTCTTAACTCGAATGGTTCACAAACTTACTGAAAATTGTGAAACTGAATAGCGATTTAATCGAATACCCCTGGTTTGAATGGAGAAATAACGAGTTATCACCAGGGGGCATTTGCGACGGTCTTCCAGGCTGAAATGTGTTAGAACAGGCAGATCAGAGACTGTGCAAATAGAATTAGCGAGGAGGGGTGGGGGGGGGGGGTAATAAATGTATCTTTAGGGATGCTCGTATAAACTTCAGAGAGGGCTCATTTGATTGGAAATTGAAAGTTCTAGTTCACTTTTTGTAAGTCAAAAGTGATCGGAGGTCAGCTAGCCCCCCCACGTTCTTTCTTCCCCAAATTGCTTCAGATAAAAATTTTGAGGTTGCCATTTTGCTAAAAATAGTTTAAAGATCATATAACAAAAACTCCGGGGTTGACACAACCCAAAGAGCCAGGGGCCAGGCGTTGTAAGTTATGGCCTGTGGGCAAATATGAGTCTTATAGAAGGGGTGCTCATATAATATTCAGAAAGGGCTCATTTGATTGTAAATTAAAAAATGTAATTCACTTTCTAAGAGTCAAAAGTGATCGGAGGGCAACTACACCCCCCCTCCCACCCCTTAACCCCAAATATATCATATAGAAATTTTGAGATAGACATTTTGTTAGAAATAGTTCAAAGGTCAGATAACAAAACTCCGATGTCGACACAACCGCCCAGGGTCCGGGGGCAAGCGTTGGAAGTTAAGCTCTGGGGCCTTATCTGGTTTTTATGGAAGGGATGTTCGTATAAACTTCAGAAAGGGCTCATTCTATTTGAAATCGAATGAATGTTTTTTATGTTAAAATCTCCTTCACCAAGCGATGCTTGGTATCCTAGTGCTGCATGTTAAAACTGGTAACAATAGACAAAGAGTATGGGTTGGAACCTCTTATATGTGAGCCTAAAGTTTCTAAATTATGAGAAAAATATACATATAGTTTTCGTATTCACTTTATCATACTTGCAGCAAACATTTCGTACACCATGCTGGCGCAGAGATAACTATCACACGTTGCCGTTATTTGAAATGTGACTAATAACAGTAATAATCCTCAGTACATTTATGTCAATTCTTTTTCTTGAAGATGATTAAAGTAAGTATCCATAAAAACGAAAACACCGAGAAGTCGGCATGGTATTACACACAGAGGCAGTTCAATAGTTTTGGGCTAGTATGTGAATCCAAAACGCAAGGAATAGGACGTTATCAGCGCTTATTAGGCATTTCAGTTACAAATAAGAGTATTTTGAGCTATAGGCCTGTTGGAGTTTTAATTTAAATATCGGAGGTAAAAGATTAAAACAATTAAATGATTCCTGGAGTTAATACCCCCCCCTACTAAATTATGTGACTAAACTAAAACCGATTTGACCAATCTAGTTACAGTACGTATATTTTAGTAAAAAACACTAAATCTTATTTTGTTTTTCGATTTTTTTTCATGTTTTTCAATTAAAAAAATTCCTGTTTTCAAGGATTTTTGTTTTTCTGTGATTCCATTTCTGTCCTATTTGCAGATGTAGAGGGTGTATTCATAACCATTTTTGAAAAGTGTTTAAACAAGAAAATCTTATCTTAAACTGATATATTTTAGGAAGTAAAAGACCCTTAATAATCAGGGGGGGAAATTTGATCAGAGCAAACGTGGCAAAACAAGAAGTATAGTACCATTTTTGAAATTTTGCCATTAACTGGGCTCACCTATTTACTTGATGATAAGGTTTCAAAGGCGGTATATTTGTATATAATGGGCAAACGACGCCACTGCTGCGATTCCTAAATGTAACATCTAAAAGGAGACAGGATTTCATATTTTTACCAAAAAGGATGGTCGCATATTCGTATTTTTTTCCCAAGGGAGGTCGTATTGAATCAATGGTCATAGATTTTTGGAAAATCGGCTTATTCAAATAAAAGTTTTGAGAATTGGTGCCATTTTACGCAATTAAGGCGAGCAGGGCCCCATGAAGTCCCAACTACTGGTAATTTATCCCCAAAGCGTAATTTTATCCTGAACAAGGCAGACATATTATTGAGTGAAAATTATGAAATCTTAAGTTTACCTAGAACTTTTGAAAGGAATTTTCATGAAAACCATAATCGTCATTTCTAAATTACATTTGACAAAATTTTGCACAGGGGCAGAAGGCCAACAAACTGAGTTTTATGCATCGCCACTATATATAACATACCTACGATATCCATACTTTACATTCACACTCAACCCAAACGATTAAATAAACTGAAAGGGAATCAAATATCCTCGAAAAAAACAAATTTAGGCATATTAATATCTCTGTTTCAATTCTCCTTTAAATTCATCAAGATCTTCAAAATTTTCCACATAAATTCAAAATTATTCTATATCTAAAAAGTTGTTTTTAGAAAACGGTACATATTTTTGGCAACGTTGTACAACCAGGAATTTTTAGCACAGTTCTCTTCCACGTTCTTCATGAAATCTCTGGATTAATCTCCTTCTTTAAAAATCAATGGAGGAACATCAGTTATACTGTTAACCATTTTTCAGATTACTTTTGTTTCGAACATAATGGTTCTTCTTGTTAACCATCTTAAAGAGACCTAGATTTGAGAGGGTTTTGAATGCTGTTAACACTAATCAAACTAAGCAGAAACGGTGCCTAAGCTTTAGGCCTTTATAAAAGCCTTCAATGGCTTAAAAATTATTCCTTTTTTAATATGAAAATTCCATATTAACTTCCATTTGATATAAATTTGCAAAAGATGCAATTAAAATCATTTTGTGAGTTTAAATGTCTGGTGCGAAAACTAGTTTACCACGGGGGTTTATAATGTGTTTTAACGGTGGCTTAAAACTAGTTTGCCACGGTGGCTAGGCAAACCCAACAGGAATACAGACTCTCTAAGTATGAGAATTTATGAACGGTCCCAAAATTAGAGCAACTATTTGTTAGAAAGGGGGAAATATATAGCCAGAGAGATTAAAGCCGTCCTAGATCTATTTAACTTAGGTATAATCTAACTTATAGTATGTTTTTAGACAGTGGCCATAACAAGGTGGCCAGATAAACAAGTGGCCATAACAACCTATAAACAAGGTGGAACAAGTATTGGCAGGGAAAATATAAAAAAAACTATTGAAAATTTCTGAAGGCAGTGAATAAACTGCAATTTCAGCGAATTTTTCGGCCGTTTGACTAATAACCGTCTTAAGTGAAAGATATTGTGTAAACTAAACAAAGAAGCCAATAAGTACTTGAATCAGTTAAGCTCTTATTACGCAATCTACTTCTTGTTTCTTTCTTATTTTTAGTAACAAAATAAATAAGAGTTCCAAATAGGGATAGCCTACGTCCTTTTATTAGACAGTGAAACAAATATATCAAAAATATCTAGATATTTCGTATATATTTGTTTCACTGTCTAATAAAAAGACCTATGTCTTTTTGGATCTCTTATTTATTTCGTCTGAGAAAAGGCAGTGTGGTCTTGGATAAAATACTAATTTATTCTAAGTGTATAAATTACATTTAACAGAAAACTTCTACTACTCATATAGCCCATTTTCTCTTAGGATGTGTTTTACTCGCATTCGTAAAAATATCCCTCCTCGACTCCTTATTTTATAATGGAAATGCAGTCTGTCATAAGCAACAACACCGACAGGATCACCAAAGCAATTCTAACACACAATAGGCATGTAGGCAGAGGAAGGTTATTTTCAGCCAGAAATCTTGGTATTATCATTACTTATTTCTATATAATTTTCCCAGCCTTTTGTTTTTAAAATTTGCCCCCCCCCCCTAAAAAATGTATATTTCCTCGTCTGCCAAACAAGTATCGCCTACATGAAGACTAAACCCCCCGTTCATCTAGAGTCGTATATTGAAGAAAGATAAATGATTAGATGCAGGCTTCCCCACTGATGAAGCCCCTTGACCAACGAGGAATCCCATAAGTCAACAACGAGTAGGGCTTAATTTCTTGGATGAAAGTAGCTATTTGAGGCTTAATCCACTGCATGATAAATATCACAGCAGAATTAAGCTTCTTAATGATTTTGCTTTCCTGACCTGAGGTTTAAAGTTTACTTCCTTAGATCCCCTACTTCATAATTAATTTTTTCAATGCTAATGCCGAAAGTCTTGGAAAAGGGTCATTGTGACAGGATGAATATTCACAAGGGTGTGAATCATTCGAAAGTTACAAATTGAAAGTCGAGAGGTTTTGCCAAGTTTTATGGTAAAAAGCTTTTTTCACACCGTAGTAATTTTGAAAATAATAGTTTATAGTAATAATTCGGGACAGGAAAGAAAACAAGAAAACTAAATTAGTCCAAAAATAATTTTTTATCGAAAAAGAAAAATATAAATATTATTTGTGATTCGTAAATTGTAGAAAACCTCATAGAAATGATCTATAGGGTGGGGGATATATGATCTTATTACACCAGGACAGCTAGAGCTCTACTGAGTTCTTTACTTTCCATTATCATAATGTTTGCAATAATAGAATTTTCTTGAAGGGTGAAATATCGCTAATTAGGCAAGTGCAGCCTTAGTGCAGCCTTAGTGGTCTCCACTCTGCCTCCTCCCATAATCACCAAGTTTTAACACTTCTTCACAAATAAATTTTGATTAATTTAGTTTTTTTGGTATTTTTTACTCCTCCTCCCTTACCCTCCATTCCAATATATTGTAATGCTCAACGTGTCTTCAATTTGAGGGTTGGTCAGAGTGACTCCCTCGCTGCCCTTGAAGTATCGTCTGATACCTTTCTAATCTATAAGTCTTCACCGTCTTTGCGCTTACTTTTGCCTTGGTTGCCGTGAGGTACGTTTGAATGAGATACGAGATGACACATGCGGGAAAAAATAACCTTTTTAATGGACCAAATTAAAAAAAATTTAAGTATTTCATCTCCATTTTTCAGGAATCTTTTCATCTCCATTTAAAATTTTCTTATCAAAGCAGCACTCAGATTGAGGCTTCATCTCCTTTTCAAAGTTACCGTTAAACTGTGCCGCACGGAAACAATTGGTGGTAAATTTACAGGTGGCACAATAATTTAGCTAGGATGAAAGTGAAAATGTCAAATGATGCCTTTTTTTATGCTCTTTCATAATACAATATTCGCTTCTTTTGCAAATTACATCTTGAGCCCTTAAAGGGGCACCGGAGGTGTTTCATTTTGTTATCACACAAAGAAGTTATCAACACTAGTTGGGTTATTGTAAAGCGGTTAAAAACATATCACCTGTTAATAAATAAGTTGTTCGAGAGATAATATTTTTCAAAAATACTTATTATAACAATTCAAATCCCGTTTATTAGGCAACTCAATTCAAACCGTTTTCTTACCGTTTCAAGCTTTTCAAATGCCGTCGACAAAAATAGCGCTGAATTTTGCGATTCGAAACTTTGCCGTCGGAAATTCAGGGTAAATTCCAATTCAGGGTATATATTTCCACATTAGGGGAGTGGGGAGAGGGGTGTAAAGTTCAAGTTAAATTTGCAGTGTGCCATATAATTTAGCTAGGATGAAAGTGAAAATATCAATTGATGATATTTAATGCTCTTTCATAATTCATATAATATACCTTCGGGGCCCCATTAAGGGCTCAGCGATTATTGTATTATGAAAAAGCATAGCTGCGTTGTTGTGAAATCCATCACTGAAATCAAACATACAAATAATCCACAATCCATAATTTAGATTGAAAAAACATCGGTTAATGCAAAATAAGCAAACAAAATGCAAACATGGGAAAATTCTTACTTTTATAAGCCGGTTTAATTCATCTTCTAAGAAAAGGTCTAAATATAATGATTTTTTTTCTCTATTATTTAGTTCAATGAACTTAAATGTTTAGTTCAATGAAGCTAATCTAATAACTACTCTGAAACTAACAAATTTAATGCTATTAGTATATTTTCTAATCAGTTTAGCTACAGCCGTTGGTTTATTTCGGAGGCACACGTTCCGCAGGCAACACAGACCTTTAGCTTGAATTTTCTATAGCATAACTCAGACCAGTGGCCTAATTTCACTAAAATTCTGGGGGGGGGGCAAAGTTGGAGTCAATTTTCCAAAATCAAGTGAAAATGACAGTAAAAACTGAAAAAAGCCATTCAGTACCATAAAGGTACTATTTAGTACTATAAAAGTTCTATAAGGCTACTTTATAGTACTATAAAGGTAAATATGTACTAAAAAAAACTGATCTGTTTCTGTTGATGCTTGATTTATGTAGGTTTATCTTAGTTTTGACACGATTTTCGAAATAACTAAATTTCAGCTGGGGGGGAATTGAGGTCTGAGGGGGCAATCCGAGGACTGGGAGGGGTAGTTGCCCCCTGCCCCATAGCAAATTAAGCCCCTGATTCAGACCGTTCTCTAGACTAATGTTAAAGTATAAGACATCCCCCAGCCTGACGTAACATCAATGCCTTTTTTTACAATTTCGTCAGAACTGTTCTAAATTTCTTCCTTTCTGATTTTTTTTTTCAAACTCAGAGAACCATTGGAGCTTTTTTGCTATTTTTGTTTAGTATTTCTCTTGTGTGTAACTTAACGTTTAGCTTAAATATTTTTTTCCCCGATTTCAGCCCTGTTGTAGATTTACATATAACTTCCGATACATATATTTTCATATAATTAAAGCAAAATCTACTCTTGAGCTGCGGAATATTTCATTTTTATATCTTTTTACATATTCATTATTCAAACTTGTCATGTCTTTCTGCATATTCATATGCTACAAATAGAAATGAGTAGAATAGATCTATGCAGTTTGCCAACTTTATGTTCCATCCTGTTTATTGCGGCCTTTACGTTCCTTCCGGTTTTTCTGGTAATTCTATTCTAGAGGGGCATTACACCCTTTCAAAGAGAGTGAGTATCCTCTCACATAGCCTTATGCTTCTATGGCCCCCCCGTACAAACAGGTTTTTTATAGTAGTTACATATCATCACACTCTTTGCCAATAGTAATGACGCAATTTAAATTTTAAATGTCTTTTTTTTTTTTAAATATAAACACACTATGTTCCACTTGGAACGACGCACTGTAAAATTACAATGTCTTTTTTTTTTTAAATAAAATAAAAATATTTTCCAAGAGGACCGACGAAGATTAAAATTTAAATGTCATTTTGGTGATAAGCCCAAAAAACCAGCACGTCTTGTTTCATTGTTATGCAATTATTTTTGTAATGAAAAGGGTAATTAATTCTTTAGTTTACGAGATTTGCGAAAATTTTTTTGCGAAAAGATATTTGCGAAAAGATATTTGCGTAGACGCTTACAAGGGACATTGCTAGAAAGTATTCAATAGCTTAATTGAAAAGTAACGATAGAATGACATTGTGACTTGACCTAGCTTTACCTCGCCGATGTGGTCTGTATAATACGTAAGTAATGTTTGAAAAATATTGTCAATTTAAAAAGAAATGGCTGAACAGGGTGAGGAGTGGGGTTGGTTGCCGCTCGGGGTGCGTGCCACGCGTGTTCCGTTCCCCCCGCTCCCTGGGACTTTCGTGAGTTTTTTTCTCACCGGGTTCCGTTCACCGGGGCGTTACCGGGACCGGGGGGTATCCCTTTTTTTTTTATTTCATATGGCTCCCTGTGGTCAAAAAACATTTATATTACTAGGCTTTGACCCGTTTGTGTCTATATAATAAAAGTAATGAAATTTAGCACGGAGGTTCAGTTGTACAGGGGTTTCAGTTATACAGGGGTTCAGTTACATGGGGGTTCTTTGTGTTAAATAAGTAGTTTTTGTATCTTTTAAAAGAACTTTACGGGGATTGAGAGACTCAGTTGCCTAATTCCGTGTGATTTTTCTTTAATTGATGCTCATTAAAAACTAAATTTTTGTGTTAAATAAGTAGTTTTTGTATCTTTTAAAAGAGCTTTACGGGGATTGAGAGACTCAGTTGCCTAATTCCGTGTGATTTTTTTTTACTTGATGGTCATTAAAAACGAAAATTTTGTTTTAAATAAGTATTTTTTGTATCTTTTAAAAGAGCTTTACGGGGATTGAGAGACTCAGTTGCCTAATTCCGTTTGATTTTTTTTTACTTGATTGTCATTAAAAACTAAATTTTTGTGTTAAATAAGTAGTTTTTGTATCTTTTAAAAGAGCTTTACGGGGATTGAGAGACTCAGTTGCCTAATTCCGTGTGATTTTTCTTTAATTTGTGGTCAATAAAAACGAAATTTTAGTGTTAAATAATTAGTTTTTGTATCTTTTAAAAGAACTTTACGGGGATTGAGAGACTCAGTTGCCTAATTCCGTGTGATTTTTCTTTACTTGGTGGTCATTAAAAACGAAATTTTTTTGTTAAATAAGTAGTTTTTGTATATATTAAATGATCTTTACTTGGTTTGAGAGAGTCAGTTTACTAATTCCTTGTGATTTGTCATTACTTGATTGTCATTAAAAAAACGAAAATGTCGTTTTCAAAAAGTAGTTTTTGTATCTTTTAAAAGAGCTTTACGGGGATTGAGAGACTCAGTTGCCCAATTCCGTGTGATTTTTCTTTACTTGGTGGTCATTAAAAACGAAATTTTTGTTTTAAATAAGTAGTTTTTTTATCTTTTAAATGATCTTTAGGGGGATTGAGAGACTCAGTTGCCTAATTCCGTGTGATTTTTCTTTACTTGATTGTCATTAAAAACGAAATTTTTGTGTTAAATAAGTAGTTATTGTAACTTTTAAATGATCTTTACGGGGATTGAGAGACTCAGTAGCATAATTCCGTGTGATTTTTCTTTACTTGTTGGTCATTAAAAACTAAATTTTTGTTTTATATAAGTAGTTTTGTATATTTTATAAGAGCTTTAAGAGGGTTGAGAGACTCAGTTGCCTTATTCCGTGTGATTTTTGAGTACTTTGTAGTCATTAAAAAAGAAATCTTGTTTTTTAATTAGTATTTGTTTTATATTTTAAAAGAGATTTACGGGGATTGAGAGACACAGTTGCACAATTCCGTGTGTTTTTTCTTTACTTGGTTGTAGTTAAAAACGAAATTTTTGTTCTAAATAAGTAGTTTTTTTATCTTTTAAAATAGCTTTAAAGGGTTTGAGAGACTCAGTTGCCTAATTCCGTGTGGTTTTTCTTTACTTGGTAGTCATTAAAAACCAAATTTTTGTGTTAAATAAGTAGTTTTTCTATCTTTTAAAATAGCTTTAAGGGGTTTGAGAGACTCAGTTGCCTGTTTCCGTGAGGTTTTTGTTTACTTGGTGGTCGTTAAAAACGAAAATTTTTTGTTAAATAAGTAGTTTTTGCATCCTTTAAAAGAGCTTTAAGGGGTTTGAGAGACTCAGTTGCCTAATTCCGTGTGTTGTTTGATTACTTGGTTGTCATTAAAAACTAAATTTTCGTGTTATATAATTAGTTTTTTTATCTTTTAAAATATCTTTAAGGGGTTTGAGAGACTCAGATGCCGGTTTCCGTGTGGTTTTTCTTTAATTTGTGGTAATTAAAAAAGAAATTTTTGTGTTAAATAAGTAGTTTTTGTATCTTTTAAAATAGCTTTAAGGGGTTTGAGAGACTCTGTAATGCACTAGTTTTTCAGTAAAGACACTCAATATCCTAAAAGTGTTTAATTCAAACTTTTTAAAACTTCGAAATTTTTCAACTTTATTTATTTTTTCTTTCTGTACATAACTTAAAATGTCATAATATGCTTACAGTTCTAACAATTGAGCTCTGTGATTGGTCAGAGACACGATGTGACTTTCCCACTGGCATTCTATGACTGTTTATGGACAGCGCTCTCTGATTGATCGTAGACACTATCTGACTTTCCCACTGGTATTCTATGACTGGGTAGTGACACAACCTAATCTATTGAATGTATTAAATCAGTATTTTTTACGCAGTGGAACGATAAACACATAAGTCATATCTTTAAAAAAAAAAGTGAAGATGGAACATTTTAATAAAGTGTGTTTACATAACAAGGTTATTGTAGCATTGAATGCCGACAAAGAGAAATATTTAAACTTTGAAACAAGTACAGGTGGTAGCACTATTGAAAATGTATGCATGCATTGTCATGACAGTAAGGAATTAAATTTCTTTGGAATACCGAAAAAATTCAACTCTTATGTTGGTGGTTATGCGAGATTGAGATCTCCAGAGATGATTGCACTCAAAGAGAATGCCACCATAAAAATAATCATTGATGATAGAGGACAACTCCTTGCTACTGTTGCAGGTAACACATTACCTACTGATACATCCAATCGTCACCTTTCAGGTATTAGCATTCAACGGAAGATCAATAAAAGAAAGGCCTACTCTTCTACTAATATCGTAAACCATATCTTGTCTACGTGCCGAAACTGTTACCTGTGTAAAAATAATGTGATAATAGACAGTGAAATTGCCAGAAAAATAAAAAGGGCATTGTCAGAAAATATCACGATGGAATATAAAGATGAATCGATGAAAAACAAAAACACCAGCAAACGTTACTGCCATTGGTCAAACAGTCATTGAACCAAATAATACCAAAGACGAAAAGCATATTGAGCCTTTTGATGAGACACCAGTAAAAATTGTGTATGACTCAAAATTGAATAATGATTATTCTACTGATTACGAACTAAGAGAAGACAATAGCTATAATATCAAGAGAGAACATGGTGAAATATTTTATGGAACATATTCAAAATGTCCAAAGTTAATTGTTGATATTAATAATGTATCATAATATATTTATTTTATTAATATTCTACATATCATTATTTCATTAAAAATATATTTTTCATTACATTGTTATGTGTTCATTATTTTTATAGTAAGCTAGCATATCAAACGTTTAGAATGTCTAATAAAACGTCGGAGAGGTAAGAAAAGGACTTTGCATACATCTATTTTCAGACACATGGGGACAAATTTTTTCTTGAATTCACCTCCTGGATAAATAAAAAAAAGACATTTAAGTCAAGAAATTATGACGAAACTCTAAGTAAGCTACAAACTCTGTCTTGAAGTTACCTCATGGATACACAATGCAGAAATTTCATTTAAGAAATTATCAAAAATTGTAAGTAAGTAGCAAATTCTTTCAAAAATATGTTAATACGTTTAAGCAATAAATATCTTTAATCTTAAACCGTCTTTATTCGTCAGAATAGTTTTAATAATTTCATTAAATTATGAAGAAATTTTAAGTAATTAACAATAGCTTTCTTGAATTTGCTTCCTGGACACAATACAGATATTTAATTCAAGAAATAATAATTAAATCGCAAGTAAGTAATAAAGTCTTTATTATTTTCACCTATTGGATACACAATACTGAAATTTCATTCAAGAAATTATGAAGGAATTCTAGATAGGTAACACGCTCATGCTACCTCATGGATACACAATGCAGAAATTTCATTTAAGAAATTATCAAAAATTTTAAGTAAGTAGCAAATTCTTTCTTGAATTCGCCTCCTGGGTAAATAAAAAGACAGTTAATTAAAGAAATTATGAAAAAATTGTAAGTAAGTAGCAAATTCTTTCTTGAATTCACCTGCTGAATAAACAAAAAGACATTTCGTTCGAGAAATTATGACAAAATTCCAAGTAAGTAACAAACTCTTTATTATTTTCATGACTTAGATACACGTTGTAGAAATTTAATTAAAGAAATTATTAAAAAATTCTCAGTAAGTATGAATTTCTTTCTTGAAGTCAACTCATGGATACACAATACGGAAATTTCATTTAATAAATTATGAAAAAAAACAATTTCTTTCTTGAAGTCAACTCTTGGATACACAATACAGAAAATTCATTCAAGAAATTATGAAAATATTTATAAGTAAGTAAAAAACTCTTTTTGTTTTCACCTCTTGGATATACAGTACAGATACTTCATTCAAGAAATTATGAAAAAACCGCAAGTAAGTAACTTTTTTTTCTCTTTATCAAAAACAATTTTCACTTAGCTACACGATGTAGAAATTTAATTCAAGAAATTAGGAAAAAATTCTCAGTAAGTAACAATTTCTTTCTTGAAGTCAACTCATGGATATACAATACTGAAATTTCATTCAAGAATTTCATGACTTAGATACACCATGTAGAAATTTGATTCAAGAAATTATGAAAAAATTCTCAGTAAGTAACAATTTCTTTCTTGAAGTCTTATCTTGGATACACAATGCGGAAATTTCATTAAAGAAATTATGAAAATATTTGTAAGTAAGTAACAAACTCTTTATTGATTTCACCTCTTGGATATACAGTACAGATACTTCATTCAAGAAATTGTGAAAAAATCGCAAGTAAGTAACTTTTTTTTCTCTTTATCACAAACAATTTTCACTTAGCTAAATGATGTAGAAATTTAATTCAAGAAATTATTGAAAAATTCTCAGTAAGTAACAATTTCTTTCTTGAAGTCAACTCTTGGATACTCAATACGGAAATTTGATTCAAGAAATTATGAAAAAATTGTAACTAAGTAGAAAATTCTTTCTTGAATTTACCTGCTGGACAAACAAAAAAAGAAATTTCGTTCAAGAAATTATGACAAAATTCTAAGTAAGTAACAAAATCTTTATTTTTTTCACGTTTTATATATACTACCTATAAATTTAATTAAATAAATAATTAAAAAATTATCATAATAATTAGAAAATTCTTTATTTAATTCACCTGTTGGATAAAAAAAAAAAAAAAAAAAAAAAACATTTGGTTAAAGAAATTATGAAAAAATTAAAATAAATTAAAAAAATTTATTTTTTTAAAGAGTTAGATAAAATATTTATAAATTAAATTAATTAAATTATTAAAAAAATTCTCAGTAAGTAACCATTTCTTTCTTGAAGTTAACTCTTGGATACACAATACGGAAATTTAATTCAAGAAATTATGAAAATATTTGTAAGTAAGTAACAAGCTCTTTTTGTTTTCACCTCTTGGATATACAGTACAGATACTTCATTCAAGAAATTGTGAAAAAATCGCAAGTAAGTAACTTTTTTTTCTCTTTATAACAAAAAATATTCACTTAGCTAAATGATTTAGAAATTTAATTCAAGAAATTATTTAAAAATTCTCAGTAAGTAACAATTTCTTTCTTGAAGTCAACTCTTGGATACGCAATACGGAAATTTGATTCAAGAAATTATGAAAAAATTGTAAATAAGTAGCAAATTCTTTCTTGAATTTACCTGCTGGACAAACAAAAAAGAAATTTCGTTCAAGAAATTATGACAAAATTCTAAGTAAGTAAAAAACTCTTTTTTTTTTTAACGATTTATATATAAGAACTATAAATTTAATTAAATAAATTATTAAAAAATTAAAATTATATTTATAAAATTATTTATTTAATTAAAATTTTTTAAAAACAAAAAAAAAAAATATAAATTAAATTTCTTAAAATAAAAAATTCAAAAAATAAAATTAATTAAAAAAATTTATTTTTTTAACTATTTATAAATAAGTTTTATAAATTAAATTAATTAAATTATTAAAAAAATTATCATTAAGTAACCATTTCTTTATTGAAGTTAACTCTTGGATACACAATACGGAAATTTCATTCAATAAATTGTGAAAATATTTGTAAGTAATTAACACACTCTTTATTAATTTAATCTATTGTATATACAGTGCAGACCCTACATTAATTAAACTATGAGAAAATAGCAATTAAGTAGCTTTTTTTTTTCTGTATAAAAAAAAATGGAAAAATAGATAAAGGCTTGGGAAAATTTAATTAAAGAAAATATGAAAAAATTTTAAGGAAGTAAAACTTTATTTATTTAAGTCAACTCTTGGATAAACACAAAACGGAAATTGCATTCAAGAAATTATAAAAAATATTTGTAAGTAAGTAACAAGCTCTTTATTGATTTCACCTCTTGAATATACAGTACAGATACTTCATTCAAGAAACGTGATTAAACACGTTTTGAAACTACATGCTATTTGTATGCCTTTCCTTGGCACCTTTCCAAACGAACAGGGATTCCCCACTGGTTCCTACACATTGCAAAAAGTGAGCAGTACGAAAACTCCACGTTTTCAACCAGACTGGTATTTTAGGGACCAATAAGGAGAGATATGCAAATTCGACATAGCTTTATTTCATTTTTTTAAGGTTCATTTAGACGAAGTTGCGGGCGCCGCCCGTACCTTCGACTTAATGAACCTTAAAAAAATGTAATAAAGCTATGTCGAATTTGCATATCTCTCCGTATTGGTCCCGAAGAAACCCGTCTGGCTGAAAAAGTGGAGTTTTAGTACTGCTCACTTTTTTTGCAATGTGTAGGAAACCGTGGGGACTCACGGTTCGTGTGGAAAGGTGCCAAGTAAAGGCATACAAATAGCATGTAGTTTCAAAACGTGTTTAATCACGTTTCTTGAATGAAGTATCTGTACTGTATATTCAAGAGGTGAAATCAATAAAGAGATTGTTACTTACTTACAAATATTTTTTATAATTTATTTAATGAAATTTCCTTATTGTGTGTATCCAAGATTTGACTTAAAGAAAGAAATTGTTACTTACTGAAAATTTTTTTTCATAATTTCTTGAATTAAATTTCCCACATCGTGTAGCTAAGTGAAAATTGTTTGTGATAAAGAAAAAAAAGCTACTTACTTGCGATTTTTTCATAATTTCTTGAATGAAGTATCTGCACTGTATATCCAAGAGGTGAAATTAATAAAGAGTTTGTTACTTACTTACAAATATTTTCATAATTTATTGAATGAAATTTCCGTATTGTGTATCCAAGAGTTAACTTCAAGAAAGATATGGTTAATTACTTATAATTTTTTTAATAATTTAATTAATTTAATTTATAAATATTTTATAAAAATCGTTAAAAAAATAAATTTTTTTTATTAATTTTTTTTTTTTAATTTTTTATTTCAAGAATTTTATTTTTTGTTCCTTTTTTTTTTTTTTTACAAAAGGTTAATTAAATAAATTATTTTCTAATTATAATTATAAATTTTTAATTATTTATTTAATTAAATTTATAGGTCGTATATATAACAAGTTAAAAAAATATGGATTTTGTTACTTACTTAGAATTTTGTCATAATTTCTTGAATGAAATTTCTTTTTTGTTTGTCCAGCAGGTAAATTCAAGAAAGAATTTGCTACTTAGTTACAATTTTTTAATAATTTCTTGAATCAAATTTCAGTATTTCGTATCCAACAGTTGACTTCAAGAAAGAAATTTTTAATTACTGAGAATTTTTAAATAATTTCTTGAATTAAATTTCTACATCATTTATATAATTGAAAATTGTTTGTGATAAAGAGAAAAAAAAAGTTAATTACTTGCGATTTTGTGACAATTTCTTGAATGAAGTATCTGTACTGTATATCCAAGAGGTGAAATCAATAAAGAGTTTGTTACTTACTTACAAATATTTTCATAATTTCTTGAATGAAATTTCCGTATTGTGTATCCAAGAGTTAACTTCAAGAAAGAAATGGTTACTTACTGATAATTTTTTAATAATTTAATTAATTTAATTTATAAATATTTTAAATAAAAAGTTAAAAAAAAAAATTTTTTTAATTAATTTTTATTTTTTAAATATTTATTTTACGCAATTTATTTTTTGTTCCTTTTTTTTTTTTTTAAAAAACTGTTAATTAAAGTAATAATTTTCTAAATATAATTATTATTTTTTAATTATTTAATTAATTAAATATATTTTTAGTATATATAAAAAGTTAAAAAAATATATATTTTTTTAATTACTTAGAATTTTGTCATAATTTCTTGAAAGAAATTTCTTTTTTTGTTTGTCCAGCAGGTAAATTCAAGAAAGAATTTGCTACTTAGTTACAATTTTTTCATAATTTCTTGAATCAAATTTCCGTATTGCGTATCCAATAGTTCACTTCAAGAAAGAAATTGTTAATTACTGAGAATTTTTCAATAATTTAATGAATTAAATTTCTACATCATTTAGCTAAGTGAAAATTGTTTGTGATAAAGAGAAAAAAGTTACTTACTTGCGATTTTTTCACAATTTCTTGAATGAAGTATCTGTACTGTATATCCAAGATGTGAAATCAATAAAGAGTGTGTTACTTACTTACAAATATTTTCATAATTTCTTGAATGGAATTTCCGCATTGTGCATCCAAGAGACGAGTTCAAGAAAGGAATTGTTACTTACTGAGAATTTTTTAATAATTTCTTGAATCTAATTTCTACATCGTGTATCTAAGTCATGAAATTCTTGAATGAAATTTCCGTATTGTGTATCCATGAGTTGACTTCAAGAAAGAAATTGTTACTTAATGAGAATTTTTTTAATAAATTATTTAATAATATTTATAAAAAGAGTATATAATTGAAAATTGATTTTTATAAAGAGAAAAAAAAAGTACTTACTTGCGATTTTTTCATAATTTCTTGAATGAAGTATCTGTACTGTATATCCAAGAGGTGAAAACAAAAAGAGTTTGTTACTTACTTGTAAATATTTTCATAATTTCTTGAATGAAATTTCTGTATTGTGTATCCAAGAGTTGACTTCAATAAAGAAATTGTTTTTTTTCATAATTTCTTAAATGAAATTTGAGTCTTTTGTATCCAAGAGTTGACTTCAAGAAAGAAATTGCTACTTACTGAGAATTTTTTAATAATTTCTTGAATTAAATTTATAAAACGTGTATCTAAGTCATGAAAACAATAAAGAGTTTGTTACTTACTTGGAATTTTGTCATAATTTCTCGAACATTCAAGAAAGAATTTGCTACTTACTTACAATTTTTTCATAATTTCTTTAGTGAACTGTCTTTTTTATTTAACAAGGAGGCGAATTCAAGAAAGAATTTGCTACTTACTTAAAATTTTTGATAATTTCTTAAATGAAATTTCTGCATTGTGTATCCATGAGGTAGCATGAGTGTGTTACCTATTTAGAAGTCCTTCATACTTTCTTGAATGAAATTTCAGTATTTTGTATCCAATAGGGGAAAATAATAAAGACTTTATTACTTACTTGCGATTTTATTATTATTTCTTGAATTAAATATCTGTATTGTGACCAGGAAGCGAATTCAAGAAAGCTATTGTTACTTACTTACAATTTCTTCATAATTTAATGAAATGAATAAAACTATTCTGAAGAATAAAGACGGGTTAAGCTTAAAGATATTTATTGCTTAAACGTATTAACATATTTTTGAAAGAATTTGCTACTTACTTACAATTTTTGATAATTTCTTAAATGAAATTTCTGCATTGTGTATCCATGAGGTAACTTCAAGACAGAGTTTGTAGCTTACTTAGAGTTTCGTCATAATTTCTTGAATGAAATGTCTTTTTTTTATTTATCCAGGAGGTGAATTCAAGAAAAAATTTGTCCCCATGTGTCTGAAAATAGATGTATGCAAATTCCTTTTCTTACATCTCCGACGTTTTATTAGACATTCTAAACGTTTGATATGCTAGCGTACTCTAAAAAAAATGAAAACATAACAATGTAATGCAAAATATATTTTTAATGAAATAATGATCTGTAGAATATTAATACAATAAATATATTATGATACATTATTAATATCAACAATTAACTTTGGACATTTTGAATCTGTTCCATAAAATAGTTCACCATTTTCTCTCTTGATATTATAGCTATTGTCTTCTCTTAGTTCGTAATCAGTAGAATAATCATTATTACATTTTGAGTCATACACAATTTTTAATGGTGTCTCATCAACAGGCTCAATATGCTTTTCGTCTTTGGTATTATTTGGTTCAATGACTGTTTGACCAATGGCAGTAACGTTTGCTGGTGTTTTGTTTTTCATCGATTCATCTTTATATTCCATCGTGATATTTTCTGACAATGCCCTTTTTATTTTTCTGGCAATTTCACTGTCTATTATCACATTATTTTTACACAGGTAACAGTTTCGGCACGTAGACAAGATATGGTTTACGATATTAGTAGAAGAGTAGGCTTTTCTTTTATTGATCTTCCGTTGAATGCTAATACCTGAAAGGTGACGATTGGATGTATCAGTAGGTAATGTGTTACCTGCAACAGTAGCAAGGAGTTGTCCTCTATCATCAATGATTATTTTTGTGTTGGCATTCTCTTTGAGTGCAATCATCTCTGGAGATTTCAATCTCGCATAACCACCAACATAAGAGTTGAATTTTTTCGGTATTCCAAAGAAATTTAATTCCTTACTGTCATGACAATGCATGCATACATTTTCAAGAGTGCTACCACCTGTACTTGTTTCAAAGTTTAAATATTTCTCTTTGTCGGCATTCAATGCTACAATAACCTTGTTATGTAAACACACTTTATTAAAATGTTCCATCTTCACTTTTTTTTTTAAAGATATGACTTATGTGTTTATCGTTCCACTGCGTAAAAAATACTGATTTAATACATGCAATAGATTAGGTTGTGTCAATAACCAGTCATAGAATACCAGTGGGAAAGTCACATCGTGTCTCTGACCAATCACAGAGCGCTGTCAATAACATGTCATAGAATTCCAGTGGGAAAGTCACATCGTGACTCTGAACAATCACAGAGCGCAATTGTTAGAACTTTAAGCATATTTTGACATTTTAAGATATGTACAGAAAGAAAAAAATAAATAAAGTTAAAAAATTTTGAAGTTTTAAAAAAGTTTGAATTAAACACTTTTAGGATATTGAGTGTCTTTACTGAAAAACTAGTGAATTACAGAGTCTCTCAAACCCCTTAAAGATATTTTAAAAGATACAAAAACTACATATTTAACACAAAAATTTCGTTTTTAATGACCACCAAGTAAAGAAAAACCACACGGAAACAGGCATCTGAGTCTCTCAAACCCCTTAAAGCTCTTTTAAAAGATACAAAAACTACTTATTTAACACTAAAATTTTGTTTTTAATGACTACCAAGTAAAGAAAAACCACACGGAATTAGGCATCTGAGTCTCTCAAACCCCGTAAAGCTCTTTTAAAAGATGCAAAAACTACTTATTTAACACAAAAATTTCGTTTTTAACGACCACCAAGTAAACAAAAAACTCACGGAAACAGGCAACTGAGTCTCTCAAACCCCTTAAAGCTCTTTTAAAAGATAGAAAAACTACTTATTAAACACAAAAATTTCGTTTTTAATGACTACCAAGTAAGGAAAAAACCACACAGAATTAGTCAACTGAGTCTCTCAAACCCTGTAAAGCTCTTTTAAAAGATACAAAAACTACTTATTTAGCACAAAAATTTCTTTTTTAACGACCACCAAGTAAAGAAAAATCACACCGAATTGGGCAACTGAGTCTCTCAATCCCCTTAAATATCTTTTAAAAGATACAAAAACTAATTATTTAAAACAAAAATTTCGTTTTTAATGACTACCAATTAAAGAAAAATCACACGGAATAAGGCACCTGAGTCTCTCAATCCCCTTAACGATCTTTTAAAATAAACAAAACTACTTAATTAACACAAAAATTTAGTTTTTAATTACAATCAAGTAAAGAAAAATCACAAGGAATTAGGCTACTGAGTCTCTCAATCCCCACAAAGCTCATTTAACAGATAAAAAAACTACTTATTTAACACAAAAATTTCGTTTTTAATGACAATCAAGTAAAGAAAAATCACACGGAATTAGGCAACTGAGTCTCTCAATCCCCGTAAAGATCTTTTAAAAGATACACTAACTAATTATTTAACACAAAAATTACGTTTTTAATGACCACCAAGTAAAGAAAAATCACACTGAATTAGGCAACTGAGTCTCTCAATCCCCGTAAAGATCTTTTAAAAGATACAAAAACTACTTATTTAAAACTAAAATTTCGTTTTTAATGACCATCAAGTAATGAAAAATCACACGGAATTAGGCACCTGAGTCTCTCAATCCCCGTAAAGAAATTTTAAAAGATACAAAAACTAATTAATTAACACAAATATTTCGTTTTTAATGACCATCAAGTAAAGAAAAATCACACGGAATTAGGCAACTGAGTCTCTCAATCCCCGTAAAGCTCTTTTAATAGATACAAAATCTACTTATTTAAAACACAATTTTCGTTTTTATTTACCACCACGTAAAGAAAAATCACACGTAATTATGCAACTGAGTCTCTCAAACCCCTTAAAGCTCTTTTAAAAGATACAAAAACTACTTATTTAACACAAAAATTTCGTTTTTAATGACCATCAAGTAAAGAAAAATCACACGGAATTATGCAACTGACTCTCTCAATCCCCGTAAAGCTCTTTTAAAAGATACAAAAACTACTTATTTAACAAAAAAATTTCATTTTTAATGACCATCAAGTAAAGAAAAATCACACGGAATTAGGCAACTGAGTATCTCAATCCCCGTAAAGCTATATTAAAAGATAAAAAAACTAATTATTTAACATAAAAATTTCGTTTTTAATGAGCATCAAGTAAAGAAAAATCACACGGAATTAGGAAACTGAGTCTCTCAATCCCCGTAAAGTTCTTTTAAAAGATACAAAAACTACTTATTTAACACAAAGAACCCCCATGTAACTGAACCCCTGTCTACCTGAAACCCCTGTACAACTGAACCTCCGTGCTAAATTTCATTACGTTTAATATATAGTCACCAAAGGCTCCAAGCCTAATAAGAAAAATGGATTTTGAAAACAGGTAGCTCGATTTACGAAAAAAAAACGGGAGACGCCCCGGGCCACTGAACCCCCCTTGTACCTGAACCCGTGTATAACCGAAATCCCGCCGTGCACCTGTCTCCTCTTTAACTGAACCCTCGTGCACCTCCCCCCTCTATGCACCCCCCCCCCCTCCTAAAACTGGTAAGCCCTGTCTTTTTAAAGTGACAATATTTTTAAAAAATTAATTACGTATTATACAGAAAACATCGGCGAGGTAAAGCTAGGTCAAGTCACAATGTCATTCTATCGTTACTTTTCAATTAAGCTATTGAATACTTTCTAGCAATGTCCCTTGTAAGCGTCTACGCAAATATCTTTTCGCAAATATCTTTTCGCAAAAAAAAATTCGCAAATCTCGTAAACTAAAGAAGTAATTACCCTTTTCATTACAAAAATAATTGCATAACAATGACACAAGACTTGCTGGTTTTTTGGGATTATCACCAAAAAGACATTGAACTTTGAAACTGTGTCATTCCTCTTGGCAAAGAGTGTGATGATCTGTAAAAAAAAAAAAGACATTTAACTTTGAAATTGGGTCGTTACTATTGGCAAAGAGTGTGATTATCTTTAAAAAAAAAAAAGACATTGAACTTTGAAATTGCGTCGTTCCTCTTGGCAAAGAGTGTGATGATCTGTAACTACTAGAAAAAACCTGTTTGTACGGAGGGGCCATAGAAGCATAAGGCTATGTGAGAGGATACTCACTCTCTTTGAAAGGGTGTAATGCCCCTCTAGAATAGAATTACCAGAAAAACCGGAAGTAACGTACAGGCCGCAATAAACAGGATGGAACATAAAGTTGGCAAACTGCATAGATCTATTCTACTGAAATGTGATGGTGGGACTATATTCCAGTACATTTAGCTGCTATAATGCAAAATATCTTGTTGAATTTAGCTCTATTGTTGTCATGTATTTTATTTTGATAGTAGTAGTAGTGGCAACAGTGACTAGTAGTAGTGGCAGACAAGAATTTATTATAAATCAAAACATAAAACTTAAGATATATTCCTCCAAAAACTGAGACCGCAAAGGGACGATTTGAAAATATGAAGTATTAAGAATTTCGCTTGGAAATAAATAGTAAAAAATACATAAGACTTTTACGTTGGTGTCTAATAGAATAAATAGGGGCATTTAACTGGAAGGAATAGTGGATTTTGAAAGACACTTTTTTGCAGTATTTTCATTTAAAAAAAAGGCCTTTTTTGATATTCTCGCTAAAAAAAATTAACACTTAGATTTTGAAAAGTACTTTTTGACGTTGGTGGTGAAAACACTGACAATTAATATAAAAATGGAATTATCGATCTTTTGAAAAATACAAAATATTGTCAATTAAAACACCAGAGTTGCATATTAGGGGGCGAAATAATTTACCGAATTAGACAAAACAACCAAACATATATAGACCATCGTAAATTTGATTATTCGGTGAAATATACCAAGTAAATACAACAACAAGTAAATACGACAATATAACATCTACTTTCGTAATATAAGAATAAAATGTGACAATCATTTGTAACAATCTACTTTACAGAGAAAAAGTTTTCCTACAGAGAAAAAGAGGAAATATCATCCTTTACATTTGTCATATGAAGTGTACTTTAATTCCATTTGTGTTTTTGTGACGTATTTTTGATGACCAATCATATTGTTCCTTATTTTTGGAGAAAAAAGGCCCAGCCTTTTTGAAAATAGATTAATTATGGTTGCGGCCTAACTAATACTAAGGGACAATTTCTGATGGATAAACAAATGCACAAGGATGGACAATGTCTGAAAAGACAAATAGCTTCGGCTTTTCAAAACATGACTGGTTCTCTTGCAAGACGTATTAAACCAGTAACTAAAATCGAAAGTTCTTGAGCTATGGCATTTTTTACAAATGAACTTTCTGTTTCTATATGACTTTTCTCTGTGAATTTAACGCTTGAACTCGATTAACATCTTTGACGAAACTACTATTGTTGGTGAATCCAATCAAAAATAATTATTAATAGAAATAGCATTGTTGCTGAAATTATTTAACAATGATTATTTTTCTTGACTGGTGTAAATATAGATTAGCAATGGTGCTAGGGCATTGAAAGCTTGGCTCTCGTCTAAATATTCTTAAGATATCATCCTTCTTCTTGTGGATAACAAAGATCTTAGCCTATTCAAATCTTTCATCGAGGTAAATTGGCTGAATTAGCCTATCCAAATCCTTCATATATGTAATGAACAAAGTGAATTGATCCTATACCCCATTCGAGTTGAAAGGAATCGGTAAACCCAATTAAAAACGTCATCTTACTCTGTATAATTGATAAGTGCAGGTACCTGTACGCTGTACACGTAACACCCAACGAATCGTTAATCTAAATTTAATCACGTGACGCTGTGCAACAAATAATCACTTCTTCGAAATAATTTTATAACCATAGTAAGCTAGTTTTTGGATAGGTATGGAAATTAATGTTAAGAAGACTAGGTTATTGAGGCTAGGAATAAGTGAAGATGGAAAGGTGACGTTGGGTAACGAAAAAATTGATCAGGTGGACAGCTTCCCTTGCCTTGGTAGTATTGTTAGTAAAGACGGTGGGAGCAGTGGAGATGTTAAAAGTAGAATAGCAAAGGCTCAGGGTGTTTTTTTTTTACAGCTAAAAAGAGTTTGTAAAAATAGGATGAGAAGTCTGCAGACCTGGATAAGAATATTGGAAACTACAGTGTTGACAGTGGTTAAATATGACTCTGAAGCATGGGCGCTCCGAAAAGCGGATGAAGATTTGCGAGATGTTTTCCAGAGAAATTGCCTACGGATTTTTCTGGGTACCAGGCTTACTGACCGTATTTCAAACAGAGGACTGTAAGAAAAATTTGGTTCAATCCCGCTCTCTGGGGCTATAATGAAAGAAATGCTGAGATGGCTAGGGCACGTTCTGCGGATGAAGCATGACAGATTGCCGAAGATTGTCCTTTTCGGCAAAGCGTCTAGGGTTAAACGGAAAGCAGGTCATCCTCGTCTGGGGTGGGAGGATGTCATAAAGAAAGATTTAAAGGAAATGGGAACTTCCCAGGAGGGTGTAAAGAGGGAGGCTTTGAATAGATTGGGATGGAGGAGGAGCGTGGGTAGCTCGGTTGGCCTCTGGCAGCTTGGTGCTGCGATGAGTTGTTACTAGTACTAGTAGTAGTAGTAGATCTTACATCCCGTCAGTAGGCCTTAGTCACTGTATAAATATTAAAAAGTAACGATAATTGGGTCCAGATATTGGACACATCAAAGCGCGCGGAAAGGGAAGTTTCCCGTTACGTCACAGCAAAAGCTTCAGTTGCTACCGCAGCATAAATCTTAAGCAAGGTAGAGTCTTGAAGAAAGGGGTGTGACTGATGTGTCTGAAAAATCTTTAATGGAGAGTATAATAATTTTCGCTACTGTTTAATATTTATACTGTGGCTTCAGCAGAAACTGGTGAATTTTACGGGTAGTTTGGTATATATGTTCCGTTTTGTTTAACGACTGGGGTATCAAGTTGAATAGAAAGTTTTCGTTGGAGGGGTGGTTATGGACATTTATAATTTTGTATTAGGGAGGAGAGCGCAAACTGTTTTTTCTCGAAGCCCCATAAAAGAATATATGCTACATTTTTCCTCTTTTTTATAATTTTTCTCAGACAGACTTTGCTGCCAGTTCCTTATAAACGTCTAGCAAAGGTTTTGTTTGCTTGTATAGTGTCGCGTAGTATGCTTTTGACATCTGGTAAGCTTTCAAAATGTCTAGAAGCAAACAGGTCATTAATAAACTTGGACGTTGTACCTTTTGAAACAGGTGAAGCCAATAGCAAGTTGTCAAACATTTTTGATTGTTGAGAAGAATTTAATGTTAAGTGCTACAAAGTTTCAGATGCCATGAGTTATTATAGCTTCAAACGAAAAAAGAAAATGGTCACTAGGCTGTCTAAAAACCATTTTAATGAATTTACCCCTCCCCTCGTTTTAGGGTTTGTGTCCAAATTTTTCTTAAGAAATACATTTTAGATTCCTAATGTATTAGAAAATTTTCCAAAATTTTCTCTTAAAATATGATACAAATTATTTTATGATTTCATACTGGCAATCGATGTTCGAAGTCTGCAAATAAGTTTTAAACAGTGGCTAATTAGTCGATTGTATTCTGTCGTAAACTAGTATCTGCATTGTTCAAATTTCCGAAAAAATCTTAAAATATAATTTTTTTTTTTAATTTTGGAACGGGAAAACTAGAAAAAAAAATATATATTTTGTGACGGGGCTTTCTGAAATCCGTTTTCATCCTGTCTTTTGCCACTAAATTTTCTGCGAGACTTGAGAATATATTGCTAGACTTAAGACGTACTGATCCTTAACTAAGATTTTTAGCTTTAGCATGTCCTAGGTTTTGGGTGTCAAAAACGGTCTGTTTTACCCCTGTGACCGCTAAGCTGCATCTAAAAAATACACCAGACAGAAAAAAAAACGGGAAAAACATAATGTTATTCTGAACGTTAACTGATTTGTTCTAAACTTTTAACTGACAATGAAATTTATAACTGTGATATAATAAAACATGCTCGATGTATGAACCTCTTAGGCTCTGCTTAAAGAAAAGAAAAAAAAACATTATAAAAAAAACTCCACCCCCATTGTACATATACAAATTGTTTTTCAAATTTATCTTTCTTTATCCTACGCACCCTTTATTTTTCAAAAATTTTACTCAGCGGTGCATCGCCGCATGGACCTTTTTTTCAGATCTCTAATATCCTCTGGCAATTACTCTTTAAGATTTCAATCATCTACTTCTGTCCTATAGACCCAGTCTCAAAAGTTTCTTCCTTCAAATCCTGTCATCTCCTTTCAGTTGCACATGAAATATAAACCACTCCATGACCCAAACATTCCCAAGGACTTCCTTCTTTATCCAAATACTCTTATGTTTACAACATGCTTAGTAAACATGGAATTAACATCGACTGCAGCATTTCGAAAGGCAACATGTAACATTTACAGGAGACAAAATATGTTCAGATCTTTTTATTCATTAAAGAACATTTATTTCTACACAAAATATTTTTACTAGAGATCTAAAAAACGGCATCAAAGAGATAAAGATTAAAATGTTAATTTCCCAAAAAAAGGATCTATTTCCGTGAAAAGTTCATAAAAATAGGTATTAATGGAACTTTTCACTGCGAACTCCAATTTTTTGCAACGAAATTGATTAAAATACAGAAAAAAATATTTTTATTGATCAAATATTTAAAGTTCAATCAAGAGAGCGTGGTTTTGCTGTATAGATTCGTTGAAAAAATGACCAATTTTCATGAAAAGTTCATAAAAATGCCTCTTAATAGAACTTCTCACAGTGAACTCTAATTTTTTGCAACGAAGTTGATTAAGATATGAAGACATATATTTCTATGATTGAAATGTATACCACTCAATCAGGGGAGCGCGGATGTGATTCTCATGAAATACAATACAAAATATTCATGAAATACAATACCAAATAGGAAGCCTTCGATCGCTGTTTTGTTTTTGAGAACGAAATAAGATGAGGAAAGCAATTGGACTGATCCTAGCTGATTTAAAAAAAAGTGACTAATCTATGGCTTTTTAAGTTTTGATTTTGCTTGCTTTTTCTGTTTGCTTTTTTGGACCTTTTGTTATCGTGAATTAGGTTTTCATTGGTTTCTTTCTTTTAGTTTGTTTTTCTATTCTAATTTTATTGTCTTTATTGGCATTACTTTAATCATTGTCTTTGGATTCAGTCTTCACTTCACAAAACTGCTCGTTTGTAATTTGTTTTAGGAAGTGGCCTTGGGTGAGTTCGTCCTTAAATGTCTGCCGTAGGTTTTTAATGTGACCACCGGACTGACATCAAACTTTGGATGGGGTCACAGGTGAGAACATCGTTGGGCATGGCGCCAGTTGTTCGTCTTAGTGCGAGTCCCTGAAATTTCAGTTGACATTTTTCATAATTATCAAGAGTTTGTTTTGGGTGTGACACTTTAATATTTCAGCATTTTCAATTCAAATCTTACATAGAGCATACCTGAAACAAGAAAGGTCAAAGGATTCTAGGGAGGGATTCTTTGCCTTTCGTATTCTGCTGCATATCACTTGGCCCGTGATGGAGAGCCAAAAAGCAATATTTTTCGCTCCTGTGATTATTAGCCAACACTTGCTAGGTATGACGAACGACAGTAGCAAAATCTTTTTCCAAACATGACACACATGTCATAACGCGTAATTAGGCTCTGAGCGTATACGTCAAAGCCATACTTTCCGCTGCTACTTGGTTTCCGTTGAAAATATTTGTCATTGCGCGTGCTCGAAGGCGGGGTCTTGAATATTGTGTGGTTTTAGATCTGTGTAAAAAATTTTCAATGGAGAGTATAGGACTCCGCTATTGTATAATACCTTTACTGTGGACTACAGTTACGAACTCACACTGGAGAAGTTCATAGCTACTTTTATAAAACAAGCGAAGGACAGTAATAAAATTGACATTATAAAGCACTTAAAATAAAAGATGAAAACAAAACGAATTACTTCCTTGTGCGTAGAACATTTGTACTATTGTTATTACCCCCACTGAAGCGAGTTCAATTAATATTAACTTTGACAAACACCAGGACCAAAATTGTTCCTTGATGAAAGAACATTCACTGCAAAGAATGTTTTACTATATTCGAAATAAAACAACGAATGTCTAACATAACAAATGATCAGTTGCACGTCATTATTTGGCTTTTGGGGTGGTCAATAATAGTATTAGAACTGTAGAAACGGCTTCCAACGCATTGAACATAACATAAATCACTAAAATCTATGTCAACGTAAACTTATTAGGCTATTAATTAAAAAACTTAGCGAAAAAGAGTTTGTTTAAAGAAAAGAAATGAGTCATATTAAAACTTGAGACGTGCATTAATACAGTTCAATAATAATTCAATCTTCAACCGGCCAAAATCTGAATGAATCAAAACAAAACCCAAAAAGGATAGAAATTAAAACAATTACTTACATCAAACACAAAGATAACAGATACTTATTTATATGATCCGAAACGAGGATCTTGATGACTGATTTAAATCCTAAAACTATCAGCATTTGAAATAAACACTCAAGACAAGCGGAAAACGAAGAGAAATTACGACAAACACGCGTCTGGCTTTTGTGTGCCCCCTCCCTAAGCCTTCTAAAGGCTATGGCGAAATTCATGTTCTATTGAAAACTATATTTACTGGACCGTTTCGTCTAGCTTTTTTTCAAAATATTGACTAAAAATAAAAAAAACTAATCGCCATAATAATTAAGATTACTGGAATAAATAAAAAAGAAAATAAACTTAATGTTTAATAAATTATGGTATTACTTCCTGAAATCAAAGCAATCCAAGATTAAAGATCTTTTTTAACAGATTTTTTTTAACTTTTCGGTCCTATATTTGTGAAAAAAATATATTAGCCATTTTTAGTTTTCAGTGAAGCAGAAAAAATGCAATAGCCTTTAGAACACTCACGGATGGGAGGGAGGCAGAAGTCACACACCTATTTGTTTTAATTTCTATTAGTTTTCAGTTTCAGTTCGTCGGGATGTTCTCATAGTCACAGGGTTCGCTATAGCGTTGCCTATAGTAAAGGCCATACGGCTCCAATGTTTTAATTTTTTTTTTCCCTAGAGGCACTTCATGTGGAAGGAGTCGTCGTAAAAACTTCAAAGGGGGCTCATTTGATTGGAAATTGAGAGCTTTTTGTCCTTTGGGATATTGTTTTTGTTATTTTGTTATACATAATAAATGGAACTTGAACTTGAAATAGTGCTCTTTTTAAGGGCCAAAAGTGATCGGAGGGCAACGAACACCACTTCCACGCCCACCATTTCCCCAAACACATCTAATTCAAATTTTTAGATAGCCATTTTATTTTACGTATTTGATTTCCAGATAGAAATTATGTTTTTGAAAAGGGCACTCTCCCATAGCCCTAGGGCAAGGGTTGTAAGTTATGCCCTGGGGGCATATAATCTTTTTATAGAAAGCTTTGTCGTAGAAACTTCAAAAAGGGCTCATTCGATTGGAAATTCAAAGGGCTAGTGCCCTTTTTAATAGTCGAAAGTGATTGGAGGGCAACTAACCATCCTCTCACGCCACCTTTCCCCCAAACACATCCAATCAAAATTTTGAGATAGCCATTTTGTTCAACGTGGTTGAAAATTTTGGAGATTAGGTCTCTTAGGATGACAACCCCCCCCCCCCCCAGAGCCCTCAGGGCAAGGGTTATAAGTTAGGCCCTGGGGGCATATAAGGTTTTTATAGAAAATATTATCGTAAAAAATTCGGAAAGAACTCATTCGATTAGAAATTTAAATGGCTAGTGCCCTTTTTAATAGTCGAAAGTGATTGGAAGGCAACTAACATCCCTCCCACACCCACCATTTCCCCAAACACATCCAATCAAAATTTTGAGATAGCCATTTTGTTCAAAGTAGTTGAAAGTTCTGGAAATTATATCTTTGAGCATGACCCCCCCCCTCCAAGTTTTTCAGGGCAAGGGTTATAAGTTATGCCCTGGGGGCTTATATGAGTAGAGGTCTAAGTTATACTTCCAGTCCCTTATGTTCCTTGGCAGCTTTCCAAGGCAGATTACCAGACTGATTATTGCTATTGTTGTCAATTGCATATGGAATTATACAAAACCTACCAGACAGCTTTCTTGGCCAACCAGACAGGTTTCTGGGCCAACCAGACAGGTTTCTGGGCCAACCAGACAGGTTTCTGGGCCAAATCCAAGTTTCTGGGCCTTTACGTTTCATGCCACCTTTCCAAGGCAGATTACCAGACTGGTTATTTGGCAGTGTATAATGTAGTCAAACATGTTTTGAGAGTATGATCATAATAATTTAAGCAGACGGGTTTTTTTCTGTTATTGTTGTCAATTGCACAATGAATGTACATCGTCAGTTCACGTCACATTTTTCTTAAAAAAATGGTACATTTAAAAAGGGGTAATGAGATTTGCGAATTGGAGTGTAGGATTCGCGAATTTGATCCTATTAAGGTGGAGAAAAAAAGAAAAGAGTTTAGCATTTGCAAATACTTCAATGTGTTGTCAATTTAAAATAGTTTAGAAATAAAAAAAATTAACAAGAAATGGCTGAGAAGTATTTTGGGGGAGATGGGGAGATTGTGTACTGTATAATACACATGTGATGTTTGGACAGTGTTGTCAATTTAAAATAGTTTAACGTTCCCTTCGTTCCTCTATTGCTGAGGGCAGGGGAGGGGGGGGGGGTCAATTTTTGAGTGACATTAACAAAAACTCATCCACCCAAAAAACTTATTTATGACGACAGGGCACTGCTCCGAGGCCCTTCGTCCCCACATGTCTGAGGGCAGGGGAGGGGGGGTCAATTTTGGAGGGAAAATCAAAAATACTCAGAGTCTAAAATACATGGGATCTGCCTCAAGGGCAAGGCTCAGAGGCCCCTCCTTCCTCCATTTCTGAGGGCAGGGGAGGGGGGGGTCAATTTTGGTGGGAAAACCAAAAATACACAGAATCAAAAATAAATGGGATCTGCCTCAAGGGGAAGGTCCAGAGGCCCTTCGTTACCCCATTTCTGAGGGCAGGGGAGGGGGGTCAATTTTGGAGGGAAAACCAAAAATACTCAGAATCGAAAATAAACGGGATCTGTCTCAAGGGCAAGGCTCAGAGGCCCCTCCTTCCCCCATTTCTGAGGGCAGGCGAGGGGGGGTCAATTTTGGAGGGAAAATAAAAATGCTCAGAATTGAAAATAAATGGGATCTGCCTCAAGGGGAAGGCTCAGAGGCCCTTTGTTCCCCCATTTCTGAGGTTAGGGGAGGGGGGGGTCAATTTTGGAGGAAAAATCAAAAATGCTCAGAATCGATAATAAAGCGTGATCTGCCTCATGGGCAAGGCTCAGAGGCCCCTCCTTCCTCTATTTCTGAGGGCAGGGGAGGGGGAGTCAATTTTGGAGGGAAAATCAAAAATGCTCAGAATCGAAAATAAATGGGATCTGCCTCAAGGGGAAGGCTCAGAGGCCCTTCGTTCCCCCATTTCTGAGGGCAGGGAGGGGGGGGTCAATTTGGGAAGGAAAACCAAAAATACACAGAATTGAAAAAGACCGGGCTCGCCCTCACTGTCAAGGCTCCGCGGCCCCTCGGTTGCCCATGTCTGAGGGCAGGGGAGGGGGGAGGTCAAATTTTGATGGAAAGTCAAAAATGCTCAGAATCGAAAATAGTTTACAGTGATCTTAGTTTTTTTTAACGATGCTCCTTATTTATAGTTGAAAATACTTATTTTTTAATTTAATTGGGAATTAAAAGTCGAACTCTAACATAAATAACAAGATAGGTATGAGGGGGTAGCTAATTTCATATACGGGATAATTTCCATTCGTCTTAGTTTTTAATGATGCTCCTTATTTCTAGTTGAAAATGCTTATTTTTTAATTTAATTGGGAATGAAAATTAAAAGTCTAACATAAAGAACAAGGTATTTGGGAGGGTGTAGCTAACTTCATATATGGGATAATTTCCATTCATCTTAGTTTTTAACGATGCTCCTTATTTCTAGTTGAAAATGCTTATTTTTTAATTTAATTGGAAATGAAAAGTTAAAGTCTAACATAAAGAACAAGATACTTCAGAGGGGGTAGCTAACTTCATATACGGGATGATTTCCATTCGTCTTAGTTTTTAACGATGCTCCTTATTTCTAGTTGAAAATGCTTAGTTTTTAATTTAATTGAGAAGGAAAAGTCAAAGTCAAAGTCTAACATAAAGAACAAGGTATTTCAGAGGGGGTAGCTAACTTCATATACGGGATCATTTCCATTCGTCTTAGTTTTTAATGAAGCTCCTTATTTCTAGTTAAAAATGCTTATTTTTTTAATAAAATTGTGAACTAAAAGTCAAAGTTTAACATAAAGAACAAGGTAGCTCGGAGGGGGGTCGCTCACTACATATACGGGATAATTTCAATTCGTCTTAGTTTTTTACAATGCTCCTTATTCCTAGTTGAAAATGCTTATTTTTTAATTCAATTGGGAATGAAAAGTAAAAGTCTAACATAAAGAACAAGGTATTTCGGAGGGGGGTAGCTCACTTCATATACGGGATAATTTCCATTCGTCTTAGTTTTTTAACGATGCTCCTTATTTCTAGTTGAAAAATGCTTATTTTTTAATTTAATTGTGATGAAAAGTTAAAAGTTTAACATAAAGAACAAGGTATTTCGGAGGGGGGCTCTTTACTGATATTGATATTAGTGCGTAAAAACTACAAACTGACAAAAATATCCAGAACTTTTTTTTCTTATAGCCTTGACTTTGAAGGCATTTCTTCATCTTAATTGGTTTTAGAAATATCATGCAAAATAAACTATCCTAACAGTCATTGCTTTGTCGAATTTTGAGCAAAACAAAAGGATTGTAACACCCAATTGGCCCGTTTTCCAACTTTTACCTTGAGAATCGATGTTGTTAGCAGAATTTCAAAAGGATCGTTTATGAGTGCTGGCGTATCTGATGACGATACTCCTTATTTCTAGTTGAAAATGCTTATTTTTTAATTTAATTGTGATGAAAAGTCAAAAGTCTAACATATAGAACAAGGTATTTCGGAGGGGGGCTCTTTACTGATATTGATATTAGTGCGTAAAAACTACAAACTGACAAAAATATCCAGAACTTTTTTTTCTTATAGTCTTGACTTCGAAGGCATTTCTTCATCTTAATTGGTTTTAGAAATATCATGCAAAATAAACTAGCCTAACAGTCATTGCTTTGTCGAATTTTGAGCAAAACAAAAGGATTGTAACACCCAATTGGCCCGTTTTCAAACTTTTACCTTGAGAATCGATGTTGTTAGCAGAATTTCAAAAGGATCGTTTATGAGTGCTGGCGTATCTGATGACGATACTCCTTATTTCTAGTTGAAAATGCTTATTTTTTAATTTAACTGTGATGAAAAGTCAAAAGTCTAACATAAAGAACAAGGTATTTCGGAGGGGGGCTCGTTACTGATATTGATATTAGTGCGTAAAAACTACAAACTGACAAAAATATCCAGAACTTTTTTTTCTTATAGCCTTGACTTTGAAGACATTTCTTCATCTTAATTGGCTTTAGAAATATCATGCAAAATAAACTAGCCTAACAGTCATTGCTTTGTCGAATTTTGAGCAAAACAAAAGGATTGTAACACCTGATTGGCCCGTTTTCCAACTTTTACCTTGAGAATCGATGTTGTTAGCAGAATTTCAAAAGGATCGTTTATGAGTGCTGGCGTATCTTATGAAATAAAAATGCTTATTTTTTAATTTAATTGGCGTGAAAAGTCAAAGTCTAACATAAAGAACAAGGTATTTCGGAGGGGGGGCAGCTCACTTCATATACGGGGTAATTTCCATTCGTCTTAGTTTTTTAACGATACTCCTTATTTCTAGTTGAAAATGCTTATTTTTTAATTTAATTGTGATGAAACGTCAAAAGTCTAACATAAAGAACAAGGTATTTCGGAGGGGGCTCGTTACTGATATTGATAATAGTGCGTAAACTACAAACTGACAAAAATATCCAGAACTTTTTTTTTCTTATAGCCTTGACTTTGAAGATATTTCTTCATCTGAATTGGCTCTAGAAATATCATGCAAAATAAGTTAGCCTAACAGTCATTGCTTTGTCGAATTTTGAGCAAAACAAAAGGATTGTAACACCTGATTGGCCTGTTTTCCAACTTTTACCTTGAGAGTCGATGCTTTTAGCATAATTTAAAAAAGATTGTTTATGAGTGCTTGCTTATCTGATTAAACAAAAATGCTTATTTTTATACTTAATTGGGGTTTCAATTAAACGTCAAACAAACAAAACAAGGTATTTCGGAGGGGGGGGGGGCAGCAAACTTAATATACGGGGAAATTTAAAATCGGATGAGTTTTTTAAAGCTGCTCATTATTTATATTTTAAAATTCATATTTTTTAATTTAATTGTGATGAAAAGTCAAAGTATAACATAAAGAACAAGGTATTTCGGAGGGGGGCTCGTTACTGATACTATTTTTTTAACGAATATTTTTTTTTGGACTTCGAAATTATTCAACTTTTTTTTACATCTCTAAATCATATCAGAAAAATAGAATGGCACTTTTGATTTAAATTTTAAAATATATTCTTGTGCATACCCATACTCCTATTGATGAGGACTGATTGTTCTAATTCAATATTTTTTTCATTAAATAAAAATATTTTTTTAACAAATTTTTTTTTTTTACTTAGAAATTATTCAACTTTTTTTTTTTAAGTATCTAAATAATATAATAAAAAAAGAATTGCACTTATTATTTAAATTTTAAAATATATTCTTTCGCATACACATACTCCTATTGATGAGGACTGATGGTTCTAATTCAATATTTTTTTCATGAAAGCAAACTATTTTTTTTAAACTAAATTTTTTTTTGGACTTTCAAATCATTCAACTTTTTTTTCTTTTTTTTTGACAAAACCCCCAGGGCCCGAGGGCAGGCATTGTAATTTATCTCCTGGGGGTTCTTATGGATGGGATTCTCCCAAAAATTTAAGATAGGATTCATTTGATTGAAAATTGAAAGCTCTAGTTCACTTTTGAAGATAAGTGATCGGATCACAAAATCTTAAGACAGGGCTCATTTTATTGGAAATTGAAAGTTCTAGTTCACTTTTCAATAGTCAGAATCACTCTGTCGTAGAACCCCAGTCTGTTTATATGATGCAATGTAGTACTCCACAAGATTTTATCATACTCAAACATGTTATAGTTCACTATCCAATGATAACAGTCAATTTCTTCGAGTTCCATAGACAATAATAAAAATATACAATCAAATATAACACCACAAGATGATTTTTTCAAACCGATAAATTCTGTGTCATATAGTCCTATCATCTTAAAAGCTATTAATGTAGTTGTTAAGTAGAAAAATACTTCATCAAACTTTTATACCTTCGCTCAAGGTTGAATGGAGTTATGGCTATGGGGGATGAGTCCTAAAACCATCTGAATTCATTGTGGGGAGGAGTCATAAAACCCTTAGAATTCACTGCGGGGAGGAGTAATAGAACTATCGGTATCTATTGCATGCAATTGAAGTCTGGAAATTACATTTTTTTTTAATTTCTGTAGTGTGTATCCAAGAGGTGAATTCAAGAAAGAGTTTGCTACTTACTTACTTACAATTTTTTCATAATGAGAAATCCGACAACGGATGATGATAGAGAATTTATTCATTCTAATAGATAGATTTTGTCAATGTTATTCGAGGTATCCGACATATGATATCGATAAAGAATGTTAATAAAGAATTTGTTCAATTTGATATTTAAATTATGTCAGTGTTATCAAACGTATCTATCAAAAGACATTGATAAAGAATTTATTTCGTTAAAAAAATAGTTAGTTTTCATGAAAAAAATATTGAATTAGAACCATCAGTTCTCATCAATATGAGTATGGGTATGCACAAGAATATATTTTAAAATTTAAATCAAGAGTGCCATTCTATTTTTCCGATATGATTTAGAGATTAAAAAAAAAAGTTTGAATAATTTCAAAGTCCAAAAAATTGTTAAAAAAATAGTTTGTTTTCATGAAAAAAAAATATTGAATTAGAACCATCAGTCCTCATCAATAGGAGTATGAGTATGCACAAGAATATATTTTAAAATTTAAATCAAAAGTGTCATTATATTTTTCTGATATGATTTAGAGATGTAAAATAAAATTTGAAGAATTTGAAAGTCCAAAAAAAATTTAGTTTAAAAAAAATAGTTTGCTTTCATGAAAAAAATATTGAATTAGAACCATCAGTCCTCATCAATAGGAGTATGTGTATGCACAAGAATATATTTTAAAATTTAAATCAAAAGTGCCATTCTATTTTTCTGATATGATTTAGAGATTAAAAAAAAAATTGAATAATTTCAAAGTCCAAAAAAAATTGTTAAAAAAATAGTTTGTTTTCATGAAAAAAAATTATTGAATTAGAACCATCAGTCCTCATCAATAGGAGTATGAGTATGCACAAGAATATATTTTAAAATTTAAATCAAAAGTGTCATTATATTTTTCTGATATGATTTAGAGATGTAAAATAAAAGTTGAAGAATTTTAAAGTCCAAAAAAATTTAGTTAAAAAAAAATAGTTTGTTTTCATGAAAAAAATATTGAATTAGAACCATCAGTCCTCATCAATAGGAGTATGAGTATGCACAAGAATATATTTTAAAATTTAAATCAAAAGTGTCATTATAATTTTCTGATATGATTTAGAGATGTAAAATAAAAGTTGAAGAATTTTAAAGTCCAAAAAAATTTATTTAAAAAAAAATAGTTTGCTTTCATTAAAAAAATATTGAATTAGAACCATCAGTCCTCATCAATAGGAGTATGTGTATGCACAAGAATATATTTTAAAATTTAAATCAAAGTGCCATTCTATTTTTCTGATATGATTTAGAGATGTAAAAAAAAAGTTTAATAATTTCAAAGTCCAAAAAAAAAATTTGTTAAAAAAATAGTTTGTTTTCATGAAAAAAATATTGAATTAGAACCATCAGTCCTCATCAATAGGAGTATGGGTATGCACAAGAATATATTTTAAAATTTAAATCAAAAGTGCCATTTGTCAAGGCTATAAGAAAAAAAAAGTTCTGGATATTTTTGTCAGTTTGTAGTTTTTACGCACTAATATCAATATCAGTAACGAGCCCCCCTCCGAAATACCTTGTTCTTTATGTTAGACTTTCGACTTTTCATCACAATTAAATTAAAAAATAAGCATTTTCAACTAGAAATAAGGAGCATCGTCATCAGATACGCCAGCACTAATAAACGATCCTTTTGAAATCCTTCTAACAACATCAATTATCAAGGTATAAGTATGAAAACGGGCCAATCAGGTGTTACAATTCTTTTTTTTTGCTCAAAAATCCGACAAAGCAATGACTGTTAGGCTAGTTTATTTTGTATGATATTTCTAGAGTCAATTAAGATGAAGAAATGTCTTCAAAGTCAAGACTATAAGAAAAAAAAAGTTCTGGATATTTTTGTCAATTTGTAGTTTACGCACTAATATCAATATCAGTAACGAGCCCCCCTCCAAAATACCTCGTTCTTTATGTTAGACTTATGACTTTTCATCACAATTAAATTAAAAAATAAGCATTTTCAACTAGAAATAAAGAGCATCGTTAAAAAACTAAGACGAATGGAAATTACCCCGTATATGAAGTGAGCTGCCCCCCCCCCCTCCGCAATAACTGGTTCTTTATGTTTGAAGTTGACTTTTCACCCCAAATAAATTTAAAAATAAGCATTTTTATTTAATCAGAAAAGCAAGCACTCAAAAATGATCATTTTGAAATTATGCTAACAACATCAACTCTCAAGGTAAAAGTTGGAAAACGGGCCAATCAGGTGTTACAATCCTTTTGTTTTGCTCAAAGTTTCGACAAAGCAATGACTGTTAGGCTAGTTTATTTTGCATGATATTTCTAGAGCCAATTAAGATGAAGAAATGTCTTCAAAGTCAAGGCTATAAGAAAAAAAAGTTCTGGATATTTTTGTCAGTTTGTAGTTTACGCGCTAGTATCAATATCAGTAACGAGCCCCCCTCCGAAATACCTTGTTCTTTATGTTAGAATTTTGACTTTTCATCACAATTAAATTAAAAAATAAGCATTTTCGACTAGAAATAAGGAGCATCGTTAAAAAACTAAGACGAATGGAAATTAGCCCGTATATGAAGTTAGCTACCCCCTCCGAAATACCTTGTTCTTTATGTTAGACTTTGAATTTTCATTCCCAATTAAATTAAAAAATAAGAATTTTCAACTATATATAAGTATCATCGTTAAAAACTAAGACGACTGGAAATTATCCCGTATATGAAGTTAGCTACCCCCTCCGAAATACCTTGTTCTTTATGTTAGACTTTGACTTTTCATTCCCAATTAAATTAAAAAATAAGTATTTTAACTAGAAATAAGGAGCATCGTTAAAAACTAAGACGAATGGAAATTATCTTCGATTCAGAGCATTTTTGATTTTCCCTCCAAAATTGACCCCGCCCCTCCCCTGCCCTCAGAATTGGGGAAGGAGGGTTCTCTGAGCCTTGCCCTTGAGGCATATCCCATTTATTTTCGATTCTGAGTATTTTTGGTTTTCCCTCCAAAATTGACCCCCCCCTCCCCTGCCCGCAGAAATCGGGGAATGAAGGGCCTATGAGCCTTCCCCTTGAGGCGGATCCCATTTATTTTCGATTCTGAGCATTTTTAATTTTCCCTCCAAAATTGACCCCCCTCCCGTGCCCTCAGAAATGGAGGAAGGAGGGGCCTCTGAGCCTTGCCTTTTAGGCAAGATCACGATTTATTTTCGATTCTGAGCATTTTTTGTTTTCACTCAAAGATTGATCCCCCCTCCCCGGCCCTCAGGAATGGGGGAACGAAGGGCCTCTGAGCCTTCCCCTTGAGGCAGATCCCATTTATTTTCGATTCTGAGCATTTTTGATTTTCCCTCCAAAATTGACCCCCCGCCCCTGCCCTCAGAAATGGAGGACGGAGGGGCCTCTGAGCCTTGCTCTTGAGGCAGATCCCGTTTATTTTCTATTCTGAGAATTTTTAGATTTCCCTCCAAAATTGACCCCCCTCCCTGCCCTCAGAAATGGGGGAAAGAAGGGCCTCTGAGCCTTTCCCTTGAGTCAGATCCCTTTTTTTTTATTTTCTGTTTGTTTTTTGTTTGTCCGCCTAATTTGACCCCCCCCCCCTCCCCTGCCCTCAGAAATGGAGGAAGATGGGGCCTCTGAGCCTTGCCCTTGAGGCAGATCCCATTTATTTTCGATTCTGATTATTTTTGATTTCTGAGTATTTTTGATTTCTGCCCTCAGAAATGGGGGAACGAAGGGAACGTTAAACTATTTTAAATTGACAACACTGTCCAAACATCACATATGTATTATACAGTACACAATCACCCCATCTCCCCCAAAACACTTTTCAGCCATTTCTTGTTAAATTTTTTTTATTTCTAAACTATTTTAAATTGACAACACATTGAAGTATTTGCAAATGCTAAACTCTTTTCTTTTTGTCTTAACCTTAATAGGATCAAATTCGCGAATCCTACACTCCAATTCGCAAATCTCATTACCCCTTTTTAAATGTACCATTTTTTTAAGAAAAATGTGCACGTGAAAAGACGATGTACATTCATTGTGCAATTGACAACAATAACAGAAAAAAACCTGTCTGCTTAAATTATATAATTATGATCATACTCTCAAAACATGTTTGACTACATTATACACTGCCAAATAACCAGTCTGGTAATCTGCCTTGGAAAGGTGGCATGAAACGTAAAGGCCCAGAAACTGGGAGTTGGCCCAGAAACCTGTCTGGTTGGCCCAGAAACCTGTCTGGTTGGCCAAGAAAGCTGTCTGGTTGACCAAGAAAGCTGTCTGGTAGGTTTTGTATAATTCCATATGCAATTGACAACAATAGCAATAATCAGTCTGGTAATCTGCCTTGGAAAGCTGCCATGGAACATAAGGGACCGGAAGTATAACTTAGACCTCTACTTATATGGTTCTTATGGAAGGAATGCTCATATAAACTTCAGACAGTGCTCGTTTGATTGGAAATTGAAAGTTCTAGCTCACTTTTTAAGCGTCAAAAGATATTGGAGGGCAACCAGCCCCCCCCCCCCTCACGGCCTTTTTTCCCAAATGTATCCGATAAAACTTTGAGATTATTCTTTTGTTAAAAATAGTTCAAAGATCATATAGTAAAAACTCCGGTGTCGACACAACACCCCAGGCCCCGGGGGCAGGCGTTGTAAGTTATGCTCTGGGGGCATATATTGATCTTATGGAAGGGACACTCGTATAAACTTCAGAGAGGGCTTATTTGATTGGAAATTGGAAGTTCACTTTTTAAGACTCAAAAGAGATTGGAGGGCACCTAGCCCCCCCCCCCCCTCCACGCCCTTTTTTTCTCAAACCCATCTGATAAGAACTTTAAGATAACCAATTTTTTTTAAACAGTTCAAAGACAATATAACGAAAACTCCGGGGTCGACACAGCCCCCCCCAGGGCCCGAAGGAAGGCGTTGTAAGTTATGCCCTGGGGCATATATGGTTCTTATCAAAGGAATACTCGTATAAACTTCAGAGAGGGCTCATTTGATTGGAAATTGAAAGTTGAAGTTCACTTTTCAAAAGAGTCAAAAGAGATCCAAGGGCAACTAGCCCCCCACTCCCCCTCACGCCTTCTTTTTTCCAACCCCTTGATGAAAATTTTGAGATAAAAATTTTGTAAAAAAAATAGTTTAAAGGTCAGATAAGAAAAACACCCCCCCCCCCACCCAGCGCCAGGGAGAAGGCGTTCTAAGTTATGCCCTACGAGTATGCATGGTTCTTATGAAAGGGATGCTCGTATAAACTACATAGAGTGCTCATTTGATTGGAATTTGAAAGTTGTACTCCAATTTTCAATAGTTGAGAGATTTAAGGGCAAATATCCCCCCCCCTTCATGCCCTTTTTCCCCAAACCCATCCGCTACAAATTTTGAGATCGTCTGTTTTAAAAAATTGTTAAAAAATTAGATTTAGCACAACCCCCCAGGGCCTAGGGAGTAGGCGTTGTAAGTGTTGTCCTGGGGGTGTTGTGTCGATGCCCCCCCCCCAACCGGGTGGATGTATCGACGCAACCCCTCATAACCCGGAGGCACGCGTTGTAAGTAATGCTTTGGGGGCATATATCCTTTTTATGGAAGGGATGCTCGTATAAACTTCCGAGAGGGTTCATTTGATTAGAAATTGAAAGTTATCATTCACTTTTTAAGAGTAAAATAAGATTGGAGGACAACTGCCCCCCCCCCTCCACGCCCTAAATGCATCAGATAAAAATTTTGAGATAGACATTTTATTAAAAATAATTCAAGAAACATCCAAGAATTCAAGAATTCAAGAAAAACAATTCAAGACAATATAAAGAAACTTCCGGGGTCGACACAGCCCCCGAGTGTCCGAGAGCAGGCGTTGTAAATTATGCCCTGGAACATAAATGGTTGTTTTGGAAGGGATGCTCGTATAAACTTCATAGAAGGCTCATTTGATTGGAAATTGAAAGTTATAATTCACTTTTTAAGAGTGAAAAGTGATTGGAGGGCAGCTAGCCTCCCCCTCCCCCACGCTCCATTATTTTTTTTCCCAGACGCACTTCATATAGAAGGGGGCGTCGTATAAACTTAAAAGGGGGCTCATATCAAAGGTGGCAAACTTTTTTCACTTTGATATTGTTATTTTGATACCAGTTTTGATACTTTGATGAAAATTTGATTTTTTTAAAGTTTGATTTTGAAATAAGGAATTTTAAAAACTTCGGAACTTTTTGCAATCAAAAACGAACAAAAGTTAATTTAAAAAAAAAATTCCGGGAAATACGTTTTTCAAAGAAAAGTAAAGGCCATTTTAAACTTAAGCAGATACAAATAACTATTAAAATTCAAACTCAAAACGACCAGAAATTACGATCAAAAACGAAAACAAAAATCACTACAAACCAGAGATTGGATATCGCTTCCTTCTCTCACTGTAAAAGTCTAAGACCTCCTGCGTCATTGACGCGTTACCGAATACTATATGTGTCTTAAAGAGTCTTCGAAAGCATAAAAAAAATCAAATTGAATATTTGATATATTATAATATTAGTTGTTGAAAGATCCATCAGTTCAAGAATTTACTTCACTCTAATTTTATTTTTATTTTCGTTGCTTTAAGAACTATCAACTAAAATATTTGTAATATAATTCGTTTTCAGGGAAGCGCCAATGACGCAGTAGGCTTTTAGTTTTTATTTACAGTTAAGGAAGGGGGCAGTATCCAAGCTCTTGTTTGTAGTGAAACTTTACTCGTCTTGAACAACTTCAGAAAGAAATAATAAATTAAACTGAATATTTGATGTATAATGATATTAAATGCTGAAAGTTCATCAGTTCAAAATTTTAATATAATTTGAATGTTTATTTTCAATATTAAGTTCAAAAAAGAATACCCTACGTTTAGAGCCAATCAAATTTGTTGCGTTGACGGCCACCATATTTCTAAAACAATATTTAAATAATATCAAAGTGTCTACATTTTGTTAATGATAAATACGTACTATGGGAACGTTGGTTACCTTATTATTAAGATAGAGCTGGGCTTCCCTCACTTTTCCCGTGATCCCTTCTCCAACAGTCGATGGCTCCTGTACAAACGCTAAAAAGTCTACGCGTTTGCAAACCGCCTCCCAAGATATTGTGAAGCAGCCCGGAAGTGATGCAGACTCATTTTACAGCACTCTAGCAACTACGGATCATATGTTGCACTCATTTAGTATAGAGAGTATTGGAGCTTTAATCAAGTTTTACCCAGGTTTAAGCTTTTTTGTCTTGGGTGAGAGCGGGAAATTTCGTCAACTGCATATGTATCACCCTCAGAATTTAATGAACCCTGACTACGGGCTCTTGGAACCCACAATTTTTGAATAGAATTGATTTTCACTCTGCAACAACTCTTCTCTGTCAATGCAAATTGGCTTTACTGATGATCTTTCATCCGCGATTTTTAAAATTAAAATAACTTTTTTTTACTAAAAATTAATACCAAAAATCTCTTAACCTTGCTCTCTGACCACCAAATTAGGACCTCTACTCATGACAAAGTTACTTCCAGGCCTGGATTAGGGGGCAGTCTTGAAGGAGGCCCCCAAACACGCCATCAGCCATCCCCTCTGGTTTGCCTTCCAGTGCTTTTTCAGTCCACGTGAAATTATTCAACGTCTGACGGCAGAACCTCCTGAATGGTTAGCTCAGGTTTGTCACCTCTCTTAACGGCAACCTCAAACAAGGATTAAACTATTTCTACTTTTGTACCCAGCCTACCCAGCTTCACCGCAGCAGCAGGTTCCTTCATGACTTACTTCCACTCCACCTATTATACGATCTGCAATGTTCCTCAATCATAGCTCCAATGGCCAATATAAGGTCAAGAAGCCCCAAACATGAGGGGGGGGGGGTAAAGAGTATGAGGGTCGACTCAGCCAAGGAAACTTAACCTGCCCGGGAACAAACATAGTTAACTGGTTGTGAATTGCCGAACGTCTTTTCCTTCCGCCTTCTCGTTTACGTCCAATTGTTTCCGCCAACTCTGGCTCCGGTCTTAGTAGTCCACCAAGGGTTCCCAAACTCTTCACCAAGAAGGCTACGGGCTCTTAAGTCAAGATCTCATTCCCATGTGAAATTTGAGACAAAATGCCTTCCCCCAGCAATCACTGAAATCCCTATGCACTCACTGGCACCATGTGAAAGCGGTCGTACTCTACCCCTTACACCAACCCCAACGAAGAGGAAATACATTTACATACAAATCAAACAGAAACAATTTTTTTTAACGATATATTAAAGGTAACAAACGAGTTGTACGTTTGAGTTTTTTTGGCCGAAAATAGCTTTGATACAATCCTTAAAATGTGACAAAATCACTAGCATAAATGATCAAATTACCTTTTACTTTACGGATATACCACTAATTACTACTACTATTGACAACGCATTGCAGCATCCAACCACCTGAGAACACAGCCGCACAGGCTCCTCCTCCACCCCATTACATTCAGGACTCCACTCTTCAATCCCTCCCATGATAGGTCATTTTACGCACACTGTAAATCAAGACACTAAATGTTAAGCTGTAAAATGTAACCACTGTTAATTGAAATGGCAAAAAAAAAGAAAAAAAAAATCCAGACACTGATTAATTTATGCCCAAATGAAGGATCTGGAATTTTGTTTAAGGTTTACAAGGGAATTCGAAGCTTCTAAACCACTGAATTAGTCACTTAACTTCATAAAGGCGACTAGCGGGATGAGTTACAACCTTGCCAATCGCTTTCAAGTAGTAGGTTAAGATCACAGTTTATATAATTATCCAGTAAGTTTACCGCAGATGATTTCTGGCTCTTCATTCTCGGTGCGAACAAAACGCTGGGGGTTTTTGTGCGAACAGACTGGGGTTCTACGATAGAGTGATTCTGACTATTGAAAAGTGAACTAGAACTTTCAATTTCCAATCAAATGAGCCCTGTCTTAAGATTTTGCTATCCGATCACTTATCTTCAAAAGTGAACTAGAGCTCTCAATTTTCAATCAAATGAATCCTGTCTTAAATTTATAGGAGCATCCCATCCATAAGAACCCCCAGGGGATAAATTACAATGCCTGCCCTCGGGCCCTGGGGGTTTTGTCGACATCGGAGTTTTGTTATCTGATCTATGAACTATTTTCAACTAAATGGCTGGTTCAAAATTTGATCGGATGTATTTGGGGGAAAAGAGCGTGGAAAGGGGCTGGCCGCCCTCCAGTCATTTTTAACTCATAAAAAGTGAACTAGAACTTTCAGTTTCCAATCAAACAAACCCTCTTTAAAGTTTATACGAGCATCTCTTCCATAAGAACCTTAGGGGGCCCTGGGGCCCCCAGGCCCCAGGGCCAGGGGGCAGGAGTTGTAGGTTATTCTCTGGGGGCATATATGGTTCTTAAGGAAGGGATACTCGTATAAACTTCAGTGAGGGTTAACTTGATTAGAAATTCAAAGTTGTAGTTCACTTTTTAAGAGTCAAAAGTGATTGGGCAGCTAGTCAAAAGTGATCGGCGTAGGGGGGCAGCTAGCCCCCGTATGCCCTTTCTCACCAAATGCATGAGATGAAATTTTGTAACAAACTTGTATGTACTTCAGACAGGGCTCGTTTGTTTAGAAAGTGAAAGTTTTAGTTCACTTTTTAAGTCGAAAGTGATCGGAGGGCAGCCAGCTCCCCCCACGCCCTTTTTTCCCCAAATACATCCGATAAAAATTTTGAGGTAGCTCTATTTTGTAATAGTCCAAAGATCATGTAACAAAAACTCCGGTGTCAACACAACCCGCCAGGGCCCAGGGACAGGCGTTGTAAGTTATGCCCTGGGGGCAAATATGGTTCTTATAGAATGGACGCTCGTCTAAACTTCAGAAGGGGCTAATCTGATTGGAAATTAAAAGTTTTAGTTTGCTTTTTTTAGAGTCAAAAGAAATCAGAGGGTAACTACCCCCCTCCCCCCCCCCGCCCTTTTTTTCAAAAATACTTCCAATAGAAATTTTGAGGTAGCCATTTTAAAAAAATGGTTCAAAGATCATATAACAAAAACTCAAGGGTCAACACAACACCCCCCTTTCCCCAGGGCCCGGGGGCAAGCGTTTTTGTTATCCCCTGGGGGCAAATATGGTTCTTACTGAAGAGATGACCGTATAAACCTCAGAGAGGGCTCCTTTGATTTGGAATTGAAAGTTCTAGTTCACTTTTTAAGAGTCAAAAGTGGTTAGAGGGTAGCTAGCCCCCCAAGCCCTTTTTACCAAATACATGCGATGAAAATTTGAGGTAGCCATTTTGTTAAAAAAGCTCAAAGATCATATAACAAAAAACCCGATGTCGATACAAACCCCAGGGCCCGGGGACAGGCATTGTAAGTTATGTCCTGGGGGCATATAAGGTTCTTATGAGAGGGATGCTCGTATAAACTTCAGAGAGGGCTCATTTGATTGGAAATTGAAATTTCTAGTTCACTTTTTAAGAGTCAGAAGCGATCGGAAGGAACTTAGTCCCCCATGCCCTTTTCCCCTAAATGCATCAGAAAAAAGTTTTGAGAAAGCCATTTTGTTAGAAATAGTTCAAAGATAATTTAAAAAAAAAACTCCTGGGTTAACACAACCCCCCAGGACCTGGGGGCAGACGTTGTAAGTTGTACCCTGGGGGCAAATATGGTTTTTATAGATGGGATGATCGTATAAACTTCAGAAAGGGCTCATTTGATGGGAAATTAAAAGTTCTAGTTCAATTTTTCAAAGTCAACAGAGATCGGAGGGAAACTAGCAATCCCCCTACGCCCATTTTCTCCAAATGCATCAAATAAATTTTTTTAGATAGACATTTTGTTGAAAATAGTTCAAAGGTCAGATAACAAAACTCTGACGTCAACACAGCCCCCCAGGGACCGGGGCAGGTGTTGTAAGTTACATCCTGGGGGCATATAAGGTTCTTATGGAAGGGATGCTCTTGTAAACTTCAGAAAAGGCTCATTTGATTTGAAATTAAAACTTCTAGTTCACTTTTTCAGAGTCAAAAGAGATCGGAGGGCCACTAGCCTCCCCCCCCCTACGCCCTTTCTTTCCCAAATACATCAGATAAATGTTTGAGATGGTCATTTTGTTACAAGTAGTTCAAAGGTCAAATAACAAAACTCTGATGTCGGTACAACTCCCCAGGGCCCGGGGACAGGCGTTGTAAATTATGTCCCGGGACATAATTTTTAAGAGTCAGAAGTAATCGGAGGGCAGCTATGACCCCGTTTTTTCCCCCAAATGCATCAGATAAAAATATTGAGATAGGCGTTTTGTTAAAAATAGTTCGTCAGATAACAAAAACGGTGTCGACACGACTAATCCAGTAAACGGGGGCAGGCGTTTTAAGTTATCCTCTGGGAGCATATATGGTTCGTATGGGAGGGACACTCGTACAAACTTCAGAGAGGGCTCATTTGAATAAAAATTGAAAATTGTAGTTCACTTTTTAAGAGTCAAAAGGGATCGAAGGGCAGCTAGCCTCCCCCCATGCTCTTTTACCCCAAATGTATCAGTTACAAATTTTGAGATATCCATTCTGTTAAAAATAGTTCACAGGTCAGATAACAAAACTCTGATGGCGACACATCCACCCAGGACCTGGGGGCAGGGGTTGTAAGTTATGCCCTAGGGGCAAATAAGGTTCTTATGGAAGGGATACTCGTATAAAAAGAAAATGGAAAAGAAAATATTTGTAATATAATTCGTTTTCAGTGAAGCACCAATGAGGCAGTAAGCTTTAAGTTTTTACAGTTAAGGAAAAGGGCAGAGTCCAAACTCTTGTTTGTAGTGAAACTTCAATGACCGAAGGAGGCGATACCCAAACTCTTGTTTGTATTGATTTTTGTTCATTTTAAGCTTGATTTGCATATTCAATTTAAGCATAGCTCGCTTTAAAATTTAATTATTCATTTATATTATTACTTGTTGTATACTTTTTTGCTATGATTGTTTATTTAATTTCTGTTCGTCTTGGGTTTCATTTATTCTTTAGTAGTAATTTCTGGTTGTTTTAAGTTTGAATTTTATCAGGTATTTTTATTTGCTGACCGTAAATTTAAAATGTCCTTTACTTGCATTTGAAATTTTTTTTTTCGGAAAGTTTTTTGTACTTAATAATATCTAAATGACACTGTCTATAAGAGCCTACCATTACTATAAAAACAGCATATCCGCATTTCGGCATGAAAAGATTCTTATGAAATCTCTTGCGCCTCACTAGGCTCCTATTTATTCATTTAGGTTTCAAGCCATGTCATATAGATCTAGATCAAGGCATCTTATATCTTTTAGAATTGATAGGAAAAAATGTAGGTCCTTTTCTTATGGACACAGAAAATGCATTAAAATAGGAAGTTTATTCGGAATATATACTTAAATAAGACACACGAGGTTAGTGCAAGCTGATATAGGAGACTCATTTGAGGGAACTCATTTTGTTCAAACAATGATAAGAAAACAGTTTTTTGGATAAAATTTTCTTTTTTAAAATACAGTAAAGAACAGACGTAAATAACATGTACGACAATTGATTGCAATCCGGTTCCAAAATAGCAAGCGCTGTTCGAAGTATTGTTTACCTTAATGCTTTTAAAAAGAGCCAGTATTTGTTATTCTAATTATGTTTGTTAGTTGCTTTCCAGATTTCTTTTATTGTTTTTGGTGCTTTTTGTTCAGTTATATTTTTCGCACGTATTTTTACACTTGTCCACTCATGAATATGTAAAATGGTTATGTTAACGCAGATTTTAACAGTTGACTAGCTTTAAGTATGTTACCTTTATCTTTGCTCTGTTATACATTTTATGTACGAATTCCTAGCTTATTTAGCCATACAGGATTCTCACTTTGCCTTTATCTTTTTACTTTTTTCTTTTTATTTTTTACCTTCATCTTTATCTTTCTCACTCTCACTTTGCCTTTATCTTTGTTCTGTTATTCATTTTATATAGGAATTCCTTGCTTATTTAGCCATACTGGATTCTCACTTTACGTTTATCTTTTTACCTTTTTCTTTTTATCTTTTTACCTTTATCTTTAGTTTTATTCACTTTACCTTTATCTCTGTTCTATTATTTATTTTATGTAGCAATTCCTTGCTTATTTAGCCAAACAGGATAGTACTAACAGGGTAACCCTTTCTTATACGTTTTATTCCTCAGTTTCAAAAAGAGAAAAAAAACTTAACTTAACACCACAAATATATAAGAGAACAACCCGCAACCCAGCTTGGAAAGAAGTTCAACACAAGGTTTCCAAACACTTTTACGGACCTGGAGTCAAATTAAAAGCTTTAAAACTTTTCGGAACAAATTCTCCGGAACCTTTTTAGGCTTTTCGTCATCTAACCACTTAGTTCTTGTACACTTGAGATAAGAATTACTGAAAAGTGACATATATTACTCCCACATGTGGTACCGAAGTAAATTGATTGGGGCTTGGAGTAACTTATAAACGATTCAAAAAGGAGAAAGATTTTCTTTTCGATGAGAAGAAAAAGAAGAAAAATGCATAATAGTGCTAGAACAAACATCCTGCAAAATACGATAGTTTGCAAATATCCTGCAAATACATGCAAATATATATCCAGAAAAAGAAAATTCTTCAACTAGAAGAACTAGCAAGGAGTAGGGAAGAAAAAAGAAGTGAAGAATTACTAAGTCGAAGCAAAGCTCTATCCTCAACGAAATTGTAGAGAACACATCACCTCAACGTTTTTCTTTCAATATTTGTTGCAAAATTGAATGTGTTTAATAGCTGCTAAGAGTAAATTAAATTTTTCATTTGATTCTTAATTAAAGTGATAAAAAAAATTAGTTATTAAGGTAAAAACAAAGAGTGATTTTTAATCTAAAACTAACATAAATTAAAATGAAAAAACAAAGTTAAAGTTTAAAATAAAGCGCTCGGTTTGCTTATATGCTTGTTTCATTAGACATTACGTATTACCTACTTATTACGGCATTACTGTAAAAAGCATAAAGAATCGAAAAAAGTGCGTAGAAACGAATTAGACTAAGGTTTGAATTAAAGAGTACGGGAAACTCGAAAAAGAGAACATCCCCCCCCCCTCCCCTGAACTTTTTCTATTAAGAAGTGCGAATTCGGCCCTTTTGGGCTTGTGATAGCCGTTTTTCAGCAATAAATCTTATCTTATCTTATTACAACTTCGATAAAACGCCAACATAAGTGAACCACATGGAAAACACTAAAAACCATAGTAAAATTTTGTGATTTCAGGCGATGTTCCAACAGATGTGGTACATCAGTTAACGGAACATGGTGAATCCCCCCCCCCCATAAATTCTTGTCCTCCCCCAGATTCGATAATGCCTTTTTTGGCGTTTTCATTGAAATAAACCGAAAAAGACAATAAAAATGCACCCCCTAGATTTTTATAAATACACTTTGACCCCCCACCTCTAAATTATTCCCAATTGATACCTCCGGATTTCAGATCTAAAGTCTCTATGACCTACGCATCAGGTCAATCCCCCCCCCCCCTGGAAAGATAAGGTAAACCTCTTTTGAGGTTTTGACTCTGCTGACCTAAATGTCAATCTTCGTTGCCCAAACTCCTATTTTGGAAAGTCAAAAATAAAAGCCTTGGGACACGAAAGGCAAGAAGGATAGTTATTTCGTCATTTCGGGAAGATAATTTGCTTGGTTTTTTATATGCTTGTTTCAGTAGACATTACGTATTACCTACTTATTACGGCATTACTGTAAAAAGCATTAAGAATCGAACAAAGTGCGTAGAAACGAATTAGACTAAGGTTTGAATTAAAGAGTACGGGAAACTCGAAAGAGAGAACATCCCCCCCCTCCCCTGAACTTTTTCTATTATAAACCCAGTGACCACCAAACACACGTGACTTTTAGATAGCCATTTTGACGAATATAGCCTCTGAGAATAGCATGACCCCTCCCGACCTTGGGACAAGGCCCCTAAATAATGCAAATTGGAAATGCATAAACCTATGTTTCACACCTGTTTCACGAAAAACTAAGGGCATAAAGTGAGAAATTTCAGGAGACAGTGAGAGGGAAGCTGAAAAAACATTTTATACATCAAGCTTTTCAAAAAGATGTATGTGCCATATCTGAGGAAATGTCAAGGGTATTAAGTTGAAACTTACGGTGAAAGCTTTGGGATGTTGATCTAAATCAAAAGACAGTATTTGCATCAAGGTTGTCAACATGGTGCATCTGTAATATCCCAGGAACGACTAAGGGTATAAAGTTGAAATTTCAAGAGAATGGGGAGGGAGGTGTTGGTCTAAATCCAAAGACATTCTTTGCATCTATGCTGTCGAAAGGGTGTATCTGCAATTTTTCTTGAATGGCTAATGGTATAAGTTGAAGCTTTCAAGGAGTGTTGAGATACTGAACCAAATAAAAATACACTATGGGCATCTAGGCAGTCAAAAGGACGTATTTGAAGTATCTCAGAAATGGCAAAGGGTATTAAGTTAAAACTCAGGGGGTTTTAAGGGGGATTTTTGACTAAATCAAAGACACGATGCTCATCCAAGCTGTCATCAGGAATGTATATAAAATATTTCAGAAAAATCTAAGGGTATCAAGTTGAATCTTTATGTGAATTTTGAGTGTTGAACTTTCTGTGGGGCTACTAAACTAACTCATAAGGCACTATTTGCATTTAGGTCGCCAAAGGGATATTAAGGCTATTAGATTGAAACTTTCAGGGAATCTTAAGGGTGAAAGTGAACTAAATAAGAAAAACACTATGCACATGTTGGTTGTCAAAATACTGTATCTGCAATACCTCAGAAGCGGGTAAGGGGGCTCAGTTAGGATTTTCAGGAAACGATTAGGGGCATTTTGAACTAAAGGAGAAGACTCTATGCGCATCCCAGCTGTAAAAGGGGCGTATGTGTAATATCTACGGAACTCTAAGAGTATTAGGCTGGACTACAATATAAGGACACAGTTCATTTGCAGGCTATCAAAATGACCATAATATAAAAAATCATAATAATAACTAATAATAAAACTTCTGCAATAAAAAGCGAGCAGAAATGAATTAAAAAAAAATCGAAAAAAAGTTTAATAAAAAGAATTTTAGTTAAAATAAATGACCAAATCAGACATAAAGATAAGAGATACTGAAATAGATGAGTAAATAAATCCTAAGACGAATAATAATTTTAACGTATAATAAAATTAAAATTAAAACGGACAGAAAGTACTATAAACAGGAGTATTGCTTCTTCTCCTCCTCCTAAACCTTCTAAACGGCATTGGATCAGTTATGTTTTACCGAAAACCAAGCATGTTTCAACTTAAATTAAAAATTTTCTGAAATGAATTCTTGAATGTTGAATTACTGAGATTTCCAGAAATTAACATCATTATATATTAAGTATTCAGTCTATTTTCATTGGATCCTTGAAGTTATCTTGATTTTTATTGCAACTTAATTCTATTATTTATTTTTCATTAATATTTCATCAAAATAGACCGTATTGTTCAAAATACAAATAGTTTCCAATTAAACATAAATGACACAATAGCTTTTATAAAGCTTAGGGAGGAGAGTGCTATACCTATTTTCGTTTGTAGTAATTCTTTTTCGTTTTAAGTATGATTTGATGTTTCATCCTAATTTTTATCAATTTTAGAATTTATTTATTCATCGATATCAACATAAATTAATTTTATGTTTGATGCGATTATTTATTTTAATTTCTTTGTGTTTTTGGCTTTGTTTATTCATTGATAGTAATTTCTGGTCGTTTTTAGTTTGTATTATAAAGGGGTTTTATTTCTGGTGGTCTTAAGTTTAATTTGGGTCTTTAGTTTTCTTTGAAAAATTTTTTATTCAGTATTTCCTCCAAAATAAATTAAAAAAAAATGTCTGTCTGGATTCTCTAATTGAGACATGGAATTGCACTAATCAAGATTGAACTGGTTTTGAGCATTTCTACTGTTACTGCGTGATGTTATACTTTTAGTGGCACTAATAGTTTTGTATTCCTGCTACATCCGCAAAAACTTATTTAAACTAATGAACAGCTAGTAACTGTACAAGAGCAGATCTTTCCTATATTTCTAATTCTTTTCTTTGTTAACGATAAATAGCCTGCTGATACAACATAAAGTGGCAAATTAGATTAATGTATTTATAACCGTTTACGTCAGGAGGACTTAAAGGCATACTTGTAAGGATAGGAGCTAGAGAACACGCCAGACAACCCAGAACAAGTTCACCATTTCTGTTGGCTCCTTTAAAGGAGTTAGTAAAATCACCGGGTATTTATGCCAATTTCTAATAGTCAGTAATTGAGTGGGCCTTCCTCTCATGTTTACGGTTATTCTATGCTAATAAGGCCAAAAGAACTAGATTAATCTACCTATAATAATAATAATAATTTATTTTTGACACACTAACCATTATAAAAAAGTGGAGTAACAAAAGAAAATAAAAAGTAAAGACATACAAAACAAAACACATGCAAAACAATATCAATCTAAAGAACTACAAATGCAAATCAGAACAATCGCACAAGAGGATGAAAAGGACCCAACCGCTTTCAGGCCTCATCTTTTAACTTGAAGTCCAACTTATTATATGGCCTCAATATATCAGTTGCATTAAACATTCGAATAATCTTACGGTTTCTATACCAACGAGGCAAATACAAAAGATATTTACAATAACGGAAATACAAAACTCTAATATCCTGCATATCACTGGTATTAAAAAATGGGCGCAAGCCTGATAGAAAAAGAATGGAATTGTCGCAATATGTAGCATAGAGTTTAGGCAATGCCTTACGAGAATGTCGGCTGCGATTTGGGACAATTTTAGCATAACCTGCTTTAAGCTTAATATCTGCAAGGGCACTAGCACGGATAGCTGAAATAGAAGAGCAGATACTTTATCCCGAGCCAACGCAAAACAGGAGTCAGCTTAACTGAAAAAGAACTACACTCAAATCACTACTTGGATTATTAGCATTGAAAACTAAATATTCACATTTTTCAGCATTAAGCACGAGGCCAATTTTTTCCAAAAGCTTAGAAACAAACTGGGTAGACTTATCTAGGGTGAATTTTGAACGGCTAATAAGTAATAAATCAGCTGCATAAGCAATATAAGATAAATTAGTTAGATCTGTAAAATACGACGAGAAAATACAAGAAAGCGCAGGGTATAAACAAGCATTAAAAATGTATGGTGACAGAACCCCTCCCTGCCTAAGTAAACACCGACTAGGAATATAACCAAAAAAGACCTTTCCTAACCAAAGTCGAACATATGAATTTGCATATCAAAAACTAAGGACACATATAACAGATGTATTCACTCCAAGCTGGGTAAGAGAATACCATAGTTGGCTGTGACAAACCGAGTCAAAAGCTTTTGAAATATCTAGCGCACATAAATGAACTTGCAATCCATCTTTTTGTGCTTGAATTAAAAAAGAAGTAAGAATTCGATGCGCATGTTGGCATCCTATATTTGGTTCAAACCCAAATTGATTGGACACATAATCAACTTTTGGAAGAATTTCAGGAAGTAGGACATATTCAAAAACTTTGCTCAGCGAACAGGCTACCGTAATAGGTCTATATGATGCGCAATTAGTCGGATCATTCTCACGTTTAAGAATCGAAGTGACACTCCCGCACAAAAAAGAATCAGGCACCAAAGACGTACATAGACAAATTTTAAATAATAATTGTAAATGATAAATCAATTCTTTCAAATCAATATGAAGGTGAAAAACACTAATACCATCAATGTCACATGATTTAGATTTTAAATTCTTAACACAACGAATCACACGGTCAGCAGAAACGGGAGGCACATGGCCTTGGTAAATTTTCGCAGGTAATAAATAAGAACAGAGGCTAACAAACTGAGAGTGAACTGCATAATTCATAATATTAAAAATCTTATTATAATGATTAATCCAAGAGGCATTAGGGATCCGATCGGCATTAGGAGGTGAATCAAATTTCGCAACATTAATCACTTGTTTCCATTGACTAGAGGTCTTCGTAAATTCTACACCATTGTACCTTACTTTACGAAGATAACGTTTAAATTCCAACTTCGTTTTCTGTTTAATGTCAAAAATGTGACCCCTTAAAGGGCGGCCGCACGCTACCCAAATTCTAAGCCACAATTTTGCATGATTTTTCAAGATTTTCAAAACAGGGTCAAATTTCCATATTGAGCCTCTAGTATTAATCTTAAAACGACAAAGCGGGACAACCACTTCTCCAGCTTTTTTCAGGCAGGAAACAATCTGGCTGTAATATATATTCAGCTGAACTCGAGCTTGTGGGGATATAACACTGGTACAGAGTAGTAAATGGAACTTTAATCGTAGACAAAAGAAGAGCAAGAGTTGATAGATATAGAGGCCAGTCTGCTTTATTCCAGTCTCTTTTGGTTATCCACTTTTTGTAATTAGTACATAAGTTCTGTTCAGCCCGAGTCGTATTGATGGTCATAATCACGTTCATCCTGGTCAATGTGAATATCACTAATGGAAACACCAGAAGAAACAACACAGTGATCAATATCAGACAATGAACCGCTATTATGTATGTATGAATGGGATGCATCTTTATCCGAAACCCAATAGCCATTAGGTAGCGAATCCAAAAATAAATCAGTTCGTGTTGAGGGAGAGTTTATATCACCGTTCATATCACCTAAAAGGATCCAATCCATTACTCTCAGCACTAATAAGAAGGGTCTTTAGCGATGCACATGCTTTTGAGCGATGCATTTGACTAGCAACTATACAATTAGTTGCTGGTCTTTAGATCAAAAAGCAACCATGTCACGTTGTAGAATGGGTATATCAACCGGGTATTTTTCATTATACTTTATACCACAGTAGACAGAATATAGCAGTATGATCATTCTCTATCTCTCCCATTATAAAAACCCGGACAGGGGTGCGAGTGGAAAGAAACAGGCTAAACAAGCTAAGGCAGAAAGAAGTGGGAGGAGCTTTTTGTTCACGATGACCAGAAATGATCTGCGATAAGCTTACTGGTATATTCAGAAACAGGCTAAACAAGCTAAGGCAGAAAGAAGTGGGAGGAGCTTTTTGTTCACGATGACCAGAAATGATCTGCGATAAGCTTACTGTCTATAAACTGTGCTTTATACAGTCAAATTCAGTAGGTTTCCAATCCTCGCAAGAGACACGGCATTTGTTATCGCTGTCGTCCCAACACGCTTTCCTGTTAGTGATAGTATAAATTAAGGGCTTAATCAAGTTTACCCTGTATATGTATGAACAGGCTTAATTATTTTTCTTTTTTCAGCATAAGCTACTCAAGGGAATTGGAACCGAATGGCTCCTCTGTGCGCCGTTCGAAATCTAGATGTTCACTTGGACCTAACTCAAGCTTAAGTTCAGGTATTTCCTTTGGTTCAGATAAGTCAAGAAGGACTAAAGCTAAGGTAACTTATTAGCATACAGTCTATAAAATAAAATAGAATTTATTTGCGCTGAAAATATTTAACACATTAACGATAAAATAAAACTTGAAAATAGGGATAAAATTCTTTTTAATAGACAATGTATAGAAAATTCACAAAAAATACCAGATATTTCGGTCACATATACAGTGACCGTAATCAGTAGTAAAACTACTGATGACAGTTTGACTACTGATGTCGGTCACTGTATATGGGACAGAAACATCTGGTATTTTTTGTGAATTTTCTATACAGACTCTATATAGACATGTAGCCTGTATTTGGCAAATTTTAGGCTGGTTGACTTCAGCTGCCAAAAAATAATAATAACAAACACAACTAAAAGCTTCAAAATAGAAACAAAAATCAACTAATTACAGCGAAAAAACACAAATGCAATCAAGTATTTTTTCAAATTGTGAGTTTCCAACTAACAGAATGGATACCAGTAAATTGTAAAGGCTCTTAGCAATTAATAGATATTGGTATGCAAAAACCATCTCAACACAAACTCCGAGTTCTTTATAAAGATCCATCTTGTCTGAGCTTTAAAAAAAAACTTCTAAAAAGTATTTACTAAAAAAAAATAAAAAACAATACAAAATTTTCAGCCTAATTCTTGTATAATTAACCGAATATTTTTCATTGCTCAGAAAAAATTTTCTGATAATTTATTTTTGTTTTAAGTTTTAATGACCTTCTTTAAAATGAAGTTGTTTTTAATCGAATTTATGAATGTACAGATCGTGGTGTTTTAATAAATTTAGAGTTTATTTTGGCAGGGACAGCACTTCCACTCATGCTCACTTTCCTTTAAACAACCTTTGAAACGATCAAATCGTTAAAACAATCGTTCGCCTCATTAAAACAGTCACTCGTTTACCAACTGAACGTGACAACCGTTTTTATACCAAAACTTTTGAGAAGATATTGTCACCACTGGGCTACTTTAACTATAATTCCTCTCTCTCCAAACATGAATCCGTGTGTACGTGCCTTTTAGAATGCATAGGGCTAATAATTTAACTGGATATTATAATTTAATTTAATTAATCCAATGATATTTCTAATTATAATTATAATGATTATACTTAATAATGATTTTGAACAATAATCTAATTTAAAATTTTACACTTGAAAACTTGATAAATTAGCTAATAAATAGTAAAATTACTAAAGCTAAATTTCAACCGCACAGCTTTTTGTTTTTTTTTACATCAGCAATTTTTTTTTAACCTCATGACATAATCTTGCTAACTGAAGATTACAAATAGCTTCAAAAGGCTGTTGCAGTGTAAAATCTGGTCCTGGAGCAATACGTATTTCTTAGAGGATCCTAAAATCGAACTTATGATAGTTAATTCCACTTATGGAGCAAGTCTTTTCCAAGAACTTCACGTCTAAGTACAAATCTGGAATTGCTGAATACAAATTTAAAATCCTCATTAGGGTACTGGATTTATAATAACACGAGTTCTACTCTTTCTTAAGTCACTAATATCATAACTTTAAGCTCATTTCAATTTCTAAGATAAATTCAAGTCACAAGAAAGTTTTGCAAAAGAACTATATTAGCATTGACTTCCATTCCAGAGGAAAATATAAACATGGATGGAAATCATTGAGGTGAACTGTTGATAAGCTCCAATGAGTGTAGCAGGAGAGAGATAAATTCTAAGCCCTGTTCTCTAGCACCGAGCTTTGCTAGTACTTTACAGAATATACTTTTGAGCAACAATGTCACCAATCAGTAATTGAAGTGATCTTTGAACTAAAATACAAGTGTTTAAAGCAAGTGTCCATCAATAAACACATTGATTCTTGAGTCATAGGAGAGGTTTTCTATGGAGTTTTTCAAGTGCTCATTGGTTTGAAATGACTTTTTTTTGACTTGACTTGACTTTTATTTTCAACTAATAATACATCATACTTAACTGGCACTTACAACACATTTTTTGAATAACATTATCAACAAACGTAGAGATGGTAAGAACGTATGACGTTTTATTAAGCCACTATTGTGACTTGAGCAGCGTCACACAATCTTTTATCCTAAACCAAAACTCATTCACTCTTTCTACTCTTTTCGTACCATTCAATACAAATTAACTCAATTTAACTATTTTTTTAACTTTTTGTTTTACAACTTAATTACAATTTAACATTAAAAAAAAAAAAAAAAAAAAAAAAATTAATTCCCAACAAAAAAAAAATTTTTTAATATAATTTTAAACTTAAAATGTTTTTATGACTCCCAAATGCTATCCGGGAAACCATTCCACAAATTAACTGCATAATTTCTAATTGCAAAACTAGATCGACTCGTACTCCTTGCTTCTGAGAATAAGCTTCCACGACCTCTAGTCCTATGCTGATGATAAACTGAATTAAACTTTAAAAATCTCTAAAATATTCAGGAGATAATCTATTAAGCACTTGGTAAGTAACGACTCCCGCCTGATGGTCCCTGATCTGATGAATATTTAAAATTCTAAGACTAATAAAAGATTCACGCATATGCTCATACTGAACAAACTCACCCAGTACTCGTAGTGCCTTATTCTGAAGAATCTGCAGTATTTTAATATTTGAAGAAAAATTAGATGCATAAATACAGAAACCATAAACAATAAAAGGATGAAGAAGAGTATGATATATATTTCTTAAGACAGTTAAAGGTAACACGTGTTTCAAACGTCGCATTACTCCAAGACCTCGTGTAAGTTTAGAAGAAATCATATTTATGTGTTTCTTCCAACTCAAATTATTATCAACATAAAATCCCAAATATTTATTTTCAAAAACCTGTGAAAGCGACAAATTTTCAAATACTACGGAAGCACTATTTACAATTTTTCCTATCCTACTAAAAATCATACAATTTGTCTTAGAATTATTAACAGCAAGGTAACTCAAGGAGGTAAACACCAAAAGGTTTTCCAGTGTTCGGTTTGCTTTATCCACTAGTTCTTCTAGTGACTGTGCGGAAATCGTCAAAGCAGTATCATCTGCAAATGCTGTAACAGTTGCTTCAGGCATGTAGAACCTCAGAGTATCTATGTATACGAGAAAGATTAATGGACCAAGGACTGAGCCCTGAGGAACTCCACATTTTACAGGATAGACTCCGCTAACTATGTCATCTATCATTACTTTAGTTGACCTTCCATACAAGTATGATTTAAACCAATCCAAGCAAACATTTTTTCTCCTCAGACTAGATAGGCGACACAGCAGCAACTCAAAATCCACAGTGTCGAAGGCTTTTTTGAAGTCAACAAAGATCGTTAAAGGAATAAGACCTTTTTCTAGAGTTCCATTGACCAAATTAACCAAAATTAACCAAATTATAAAAAAAAATTGTGGGATAATATTTTTTTTCACTCAATGTATCACCTAGGACCTAACTCTATGGCCTATTTTGCTACTAAGAATTGTTTTTTTCATGCAAAGAAAAGAAAAATAAAATTCAAAAGTTTAGTTTCTCTCGTGTTATTTTTCAAAAAAATGCGGATTCACTATTTCGTTCCAGAAGCCGCTATGTATATATAAAAAAAAAAATAGTTTCTATCACGCTATTTTATTAACCTAACTTTGGATTCAACCGTTGAGTTCTGAGTTTTTGTTTCAACAATACATTTGCATCGTCAGAAAAAAAAACTTCAACGTTTTATCCCCATAAGGCTCCTTGGTCAGGAAAGAACAAGATTGAAAAAGAATACTAACAAAATATATAAACAAAATAAAACCAAATCCAGTTGCCGACCTCACAAATTCTAAAAATCACAAGCTAGACAGGGCGTAGCAGGTGGCTCAGCCAACTCAAATAAACATGCAAACTCAATCCAGAAACATTAGCTCCAGGGGAAACTTAAACCGAAATGACAACAACAACAAAAAAAGAAGAGAAAACACTCTTTTATTGGCTAAAACGTCTCTAACTTTCTTTTTGAAGACACCAGACGAGTCGCAGCTTTGTGCAAACTTTGTGAGTGTGTTCCGGATCAAGTTACAATCTGCCACAGGGTTGAAATCAGATAGTATAGAGAAAGTAAGAGAAATTTGTAGGTTGTTGGAAGTGCGGGGATGATAAATTAATTTACTGAAATTAAAAGGTACATTGTTACACAGGGCAGCAGAAAGGCTGCCATGCTAATGTAGAAAAGCAAAACAAGTACACGACAGAAAATAAAGTGATTTTAAATCAAGCAAGCGCTTAAATGAAGAATGCTTAGTTTCCAAAATCATAGTCCATGCGACTGAATAATGTCATAAAAAGGATTGTAAGAACCAACCCTGGAAATATACGTTTAGCTTTCTAAGTATTCCGATGCTGTTGGAGACTTTATTTTTAATAAGTCCAATACTAGTCCCAAATGAAAGATTTTTATCAAGCAAGGTGCAGAGAAATCAAACTTAACGATCTGCAGCTCTATTTAGAGAACCTTTTGATACATGTGTCAGGGCCGGTATCTTTGAATAAAGATCAGACCCAGTTCTTCCGGCTAAACCAAGGGTGCTTTCATCAATAAAAGCATTAAGTGCATCTGGAAAAGAAGAATTCTTGCCACTTTTAATGGCCGATGCATCTGGAAAAGATGAGCTCTTACCACAGTTAATGGTAGATGCTTGTTGAAAGAAAGACAATACATCGTAGGATTTGGATTGTTAACCGCATTAAAAAGGCCATTAAAATAAATTCAAAAGAGTATTGGCCCAGTGAAAGATCCTTGCTGCACACCAAACTTTATTTCGAAATTGTTACAAAAGAGTTGATCAATCGAGATGCGTCGGTCAGATATATATGAAAGAAATCGAGAAGGATAAGACCCCTTATATGAAAAAATTTCCAAAGAAGAATTTCATGTGTTAATGAGTTGAATGATTTACCTACATCAAGAAAAAGAGCAGCAGGTATAAAACAAGATCCAACAGACGAACGTAAATAATTCAAGAGAGTTGCACATGTTTGCTGAGTTGAGTGCTTTGCCCTAAAACCAAAATGAAAATCAAACTCATTGAATACTATTTTGTTTTCTAAAGTCTATATTGATTTTGTTGATTTGTTAATGGATAACTTAAGAGAACGGTGCTATGAGGGTTTCTCTAACAGGAGGTGTACGTCTAAAGAGCTAAAAAAATTAGTTTTGGACATACAACAAAAGCACGTCATATTGACCGCACTGCTCGCTGTTTAAAGTTGGAAGTTTTAGATAGTCTCCACCATCTTATGTCTGTTTGGATATTATGGCTTCAGCTGTAGACGTAATAAACACTGTAAGGGAGTCCAATAAAAGAAATGGGACTTTTCACAAGCATAAACTCTGGGAGCACCAGCGACCAAGCTGGCTTAAGACCCCTTTGCCCGACTCGATGAACTGTGCTAGCTTCTAGTATCTTTAGAATATTGAAAAACTTTAAATAACTGCTAGAGATTTTTTTTACCAATTTCTGCTGAGGAGACAGCAGAGACAAGCGACAAATGAGAATGCTTCCTTGAGTTAATGTTATAATTTGAGACTTATTTCTTTCTATGTCTCGCCGTGCAATGGACCCAATAGAGAACGTTAATTAAAAATATAGATGCACTGATGTATGTGTTGCTGATCTGGAGAAAGTATATGAGGGTTTGTTTTGTGTATTGAATGGAAGTCAAAATAGTTTCGAACACTTTTGGGAATTATGTCTAAAAGAAAATTTTCACCAGCTGATGATCCTTAGCTTCATAAGAATCAACGTGTACCAAAGAAGTATGAAAACAACGAAGCCAGCTCCCAGCAGGCTTTCATATCCCCACAAGAATACTAAATAGCTCTTACATATAAGTTCGTGAAATGGTACATTTCACCCACGGACACGAGTGTTTGTGGATCAGTTGTGTCTATCTAATTGAGCAGTGCAGTCTGGTGAACGATGTTGAGTTCCAATGAGGAAGAATGCAAAGTTTCATCTGTCAGCAGCAAAAGAACTGTCTCAAACAGATAGAAAATTTATTGCATTTTACAGAATTTTTACAGAAAGTTTATAGTTGTACAGCTCTTCATGCTTCTCCACTTCTCCTACGATTTTCACGTTAAATTCCTGGTCTGACATGTTGAGAGCCAAAATAATTGGACAATATCAACGCGGTAGCAGCCGAAAATGTGTGGGACAACACTCTGCAACGCAACTGTTACCACGGCTGGAGGCTCATACGGAAGTGGTTTTAGAATAATTGGAAACCAGTCTCATCTGAATTGCATCGTGGACGGGCCCCCACTCTACTTCAAGACCATAGTCACAAAACAGTTGCATGCACAATCGGTTAGCAATTCTAGTCTCAAAACAGTTGCCCCGTGGGCGCTGGGCCTAAATATTTTTATGGTGTAAAACCCAAGTGAAATCCAACTATTTACATAATTTTTTACTGAAAGTATTGGGCATGCAGTCTTAACTTTATTAACTGTATTAAAGCTTTAGCTTTAAGATATTATTTTTTTTAATGATTCCTGAACCTTATTCAAAGTAAGGTTAAATGAGGTATTAATCAGAGTACTAGTTCTGTGCGACAATACAATGTTTTATTCTTTTGATGATAATTTTGGATTTATTTAAGTAAAATTTTGGTCATTTCAGAGCTATATAATCACTGCTTTGGAATAGTTTGTAAGCATAATTACCACAGTAATTTACAGAAGTAACTGGTTTAATTTAATTTACAGTCTGTAAGTCAGTTTTTTACGAAAATTGTGTTTTTATTTTTCATTTCGATTTCCAAAGCCAAAATATGTGTCATGGTTGTCAAATTTCCCGGGCTGCAGAGTTATTAAAAGTCATTTTTTTGGGGTTTTAATGTTGATCATATGACTCTAAAATGCATAGAAAAAAACCTTTAAAACTGATCATTTTTCCTCTAAAATCAATAATTTTCTTGCGAGCAAGACTGAACCTCCTGTATGAGTCCCACAATATTTTTAATAAGTCGACGCCACTGAATAAGATACGCATATCCCAAGAAATTTTACGATATAATCTAAAATTATTAATACAAATGGTGCAAATATAAAGCGATTTTTCCGATACTACCGAAAATGTCTTGCAATCTTCCTAGAGAATTACGGAAACCAGTTTGAGAACTGCTTTGCTCTCTAGAAATTCTAAGAGTATGTTAGGCAAAAATTATGGGCAATTCTGAAAACAGATTTAAAATTAACAAGAATAGCTGAATTGACTTCCAAACTAGCTGCTGCAAGAGACATCGGTTCAGGATGTCTAGTACCCCCTCCCATGTCTCTGAACTTCTATATTTTTAGTATATCTACTGGTTCAATAGCGAAAACAAAGTTTAATTAAAATTCTAATTCTTGGATCCCCCCCCCCCTTTCCTCTTCTCAAAATATATTTGCAATATTTTTGTTAAAAATAAAATTAGTTCACTGTCCTAATGGCTTATTTTATAAAAAGGCAGCTGCTTCTCACCTTTTTCTATTTTGCTCAATGGAATAACGCTCTAGGGATTCTGTTCATTCGTGACAACAATGCCTTTGGAATAATCTTTTGCTTCATTCACAATGCGAACTCTCTTGACACGTTACTGGAGGTCCGTTCTTCCGAAAGTGGTTTTTGGCTAATAATGCAAGATTTTGCAAGAGGAAAGATCAAATTCCAGTCATTATATTTTTGTTTAGATTGCAAAAGTGAAGTGGAGTTTTCTAATACTGTTTAAATACATAATTTTTCATTAACTAAATTTACCGACTAACAATGATGAATTAAAATGATGAATTAAATGATGAATTATATTTGAGCCACTTCTATATTCACATACTCAAAGATTTTGAATACCTAGTCGGCTTTACTTCGGTACAATTGCGCATCCACTTGAATTATTCTCTTGCCTTCAACTAAACAAATGGCTCTAAAGTACTTGTATACTTTAAAAGTTGTACACTAAGACCAATATGTACCATTAGTCAGTTCCTTCATTAGGGGAGAGGGAGCAGGGGAGGGAATTAGCCCCTTAGGATTTTGCCTCCTGAGTTTCTTTTTTGGCGTATTTTCATCCAAAAATGATTTTTCTTTTGGTACTTTCATTGAAACCCCTCTGCATTTTAACCCCTCTAGATCCTCCCAAATTGACCCTACTGCCATCCGTAGTTAATTTGTAGATCCTTCTAATATTGTAACCATAAATCATACAGTTGCCCTTTCTTTTGGGAAAAGCAGATTTTTTTTAGAATGATTTTTTTCAGCTTTAATAAATTTATCTAATATATTAAATATATAAGCAAAATAGTTATACAAATCTATTAGTACATTTAGTACTATTGTTATTGAAATAAGCCAAAAAGGTTTACTAACTGAACATATTAAAAATAGACCCGGCGGCACGCCGGCGCATCAACCAAACACCGCCAAAGAAAGGCCTGGTTGACCACCGCCGAAGTGTCGCAACGCCGCCAGAGCACCATAAGCGCGGCGCTGCCGGCAGAGGTGGCAGCGTTCGGCTGACTTTGAATTAATTTTGCGGCAATCGTTTATTTCGTCAACCGTAAAGTCGGAGCTTTTTTTCTTGTGTGGTAAAGTATTTCGATTTTCCTGATTAGGAGTCAAGCAGGGCTTGCCCCATCCCCGAATTATCGGGGGTTTCCCCGAAAATCTATGTGTCACCCCGAAAAAAAATTGGTTCACCGAATCACGAGAAATCACCCAATTACGGTACCACCCCTAGTGATTTATCACTAGTGACTATCCCTGCCAAATATTACATTTTATACCATAATTCTTCACTACTCTCCTGTTCGTTAATTTTCGTCTCTTGTGTTACTATGCATATAAGCCAGACAGATACAATCGCAATATACACGGTTCTTCATATGTTGACAAAAGTATCATCCTTATAAAATTAAATAAAAAAAACAGGTTTTTTTTAACTGAAAGTAAAGAGCAATATTAAAACTTAAAAAGAGCAGCCCTTATTCCGTATATGAAAGGGGCTGTCCCTCCTCAACGCCTCGCTTTTTACGCTAAATTTTTTTATTGTTTTAAAAAGTAGAATGGCGAAAAAGAGTCAAACTTTAGCGTAAACAGTGAGGCGTTGAGGAGGGGATAGCACTTTTTATATACGGTATAAATGCTGTTCGTTTTTAAGTTTTAATGTTACTCCTTACTTTCAGTTATAAAAACTTATTTTTATTTAATTTTTGAACGTTTTTCAAGTAATACAGGTTTGATTTTGGCTCACCGTGCAGGAAAAATTAAAACACAATTTGCAAATTAATTTTGGCAGATTTATTCCAGATATGGAGGGTCTCCCCTCTTCAATACCTTGCTCTTTACGCTAAACCTGTTAGCATATTTAAAAAAACTTCCTGTTTTAATTAAACAGCCCCTTTGTTTCAATTTTAGTAAACAGTCAAACTTTAGCGTAAAGAATAAGGTATTGAGGAGGGGGCAACCCTTCATATATGACATAATTTCTGTTCGTTTTTCAAATAATGCCGGTAAATCTGACTCACCCTCTATGAAATATACCCCTCCTCCTCACGAAAAACTCCTCCGTGGAAATTTCATCCAGCGTAAAGTGCCCCCCCCCCGTCAAATTCCTTCCAGACAGCTTCTTCCTCGCTGAGAGTCCCCCCTCTCTATAGAATTGCTTGTGAACGATTCATCCTGAAACATTCTTCTCAGCATTTTTTCATTGGAATAAGATGTTAATCTCTAATCGGCTTCTCGATCACTCCAGAAATGCCTCCTTCCTTGGAAATTATTTCCCAGAAAACAAAACGTGCAGAAAATGCCCCTGGATAGTTCCCCCGGAACATCTCCATATAAAAAATTTGGCAAAGAGAATGTAAGACAATTCAAAAGAATTTCCCATAGTATTTCTACCAAAACCCCACAGGTTAACATTTCCCCTTGAATACTCTCTCATCAGATATTTCCCTTCCAAAGGAAGATTCTCACCTTAGAAATTCACCCAAAGCACACCCCCCTCTTCCAAAACAAAAATAAAATGGTTATATACTTTCCAATAACAAATACTATTTGTAAACAATGGGTAAAGTTCACAACTTGTAGCCCTTCCCCCTGGGGACTTTGGTGGGTCATTTTATACCTAAAGACATAGTTATTAGATTTTTAGACTATGCTGAACAAAATGGCTATCTCGAAATTCTGATGCGGTGACTTTGAGAAACATATGAGCGTGGGAGGGGACCTAGGTGCCCTCCAGTTTTTTGGTCACGTAAAAAGAGCACTAGAACTTTTGATTTCCATTCGAATAAGCCCTCTCGCAATATTTTAGGACTACTGGGTCGTTATGATCACCCCTGAGAAAAAAAAATACGCATCCGTGATCTTCCTTTGGACAGAAAAAAAATTCCACATTTTTCCATACAGGAGTTTTAAATCTCTACAATAGATTTATCTGATAAGCTAAATCTGATGATGTAATTTTCATTAAGATTCTATGAATTTTTAGGGGTGTTTTCCCCTTTTTCGAAAATAAGCCAAATATTCTAAGGCTCATAACTTTTGATGAGTAACGCTAAACTTGATGAAATTTATATATTTAAAATCAGCATAAAATTTGACTCTTTTGATGTATCTATTCGTACCAAAATTGGTATCCGCTCTTTAGAGTTTCGGTTACTATTGAGCCGGGTCGCTCCTTACTTACAGTTCGTTACAAAAAACTGTTTGATGAGATTAAACCATTTCAAATGCTAGAAGATTCTTACATCATTCGTAGTCAAGAATTTTATTTTCAAGCGGAACGCATACACTATGTAGATTCAGTTGGATTTGGAAATTGATAGTCTACTGATTTTTGCGACAGTTTTGTAGAATTTTGTCTTTTGCTATTTTTCGATACATTTTCTTAATGTTTAATAAAGAATTATTGAACGCCTGATAGATTAAAGAAATTGTAATCTTCTTACTGAAAATTTTACCTCCCCCCCCCAAAAAAAATGGGGAATTGAAACGGAAGTGACCCCAAAAATATGATCTATAAGAAAATTGTATGTTATTGCCTATAGGGTGGGGGATAGGAGCTATCATTTTCAATGATAATAACTCATTTTTTTTAATTAAACCCAGGGATGCCAAAAAGCAAATTATTTTTTTCATTTAAAGCGGAGACGGAAGAAAATGATATCAAATTCCCTGGGAAACCATAGAAATATTTTGATAGACCCAGGGCCCTCTATTGCGGCTTGTTCATTGTCGTGGATATTTTTGGATAGGCTACTGGCATAATTTGGCTTCGTATGTGCTCCCTTTTAATAAGATTTTCTGGATTTTATTGAATGCCACGGCGAATCTATAATGTATAATTGATGTGGTCCTTGAATTTGCTCCATTTCTTCTCAATCTCTATTTTGGTGCAGTTAGGACACTGATCAGTCGGGGTTGCCTCCTCGGTGTCGTCTTGAAGGACAGCGAAGTGGTTTGAGAGTTCAAGGAAAAATGTTCCTAGGTACTCATCTACTTTCAGCTTCGACACGTCTATTTTCTGGTTTGGCATAGTAGTCTTCCTTGAGCTAAGTCTGTACTTTAGCCTTGTCTTCAGCAAGAAGTAGTCAGATCCATTTTTCAATCCCGTGTCAGCACCTCTGTGCACTCTCGAGTCCATCACCATGGATTTCCATCGTTGGGATATAAGGAGATAATCTATTTGGGCCTTTACTCTTCCATCGCGGGATTCCCATGTATACGCATGACACGGCTTGTGCCTAAACCAGGTGTTAGCCACAGCGAAATTGTTCTGCTTTACGAACAGCAAAAGCCTGTTTCCATTTGTGCACCTGTCTCCACGGCCGAGCTTGCCGATCGCCTGTTCCGAGTTATTCAGCTTTCCACGGATTCTGACATTGAAGTAGCCTCCAATTAGGAGGATATCTTTCCGGGGAATCTTATCAATGACTGTCTTGAGGTCACTGTAAAACTGATTTTTGCTGTTCAGTGGCATCTCTTATTGGGGCGTAAACGCTAAGGATAGTCAGATTGATCGTGCCACCTTTAATTCTTGCCCGTACGATTCTCTCAGACACCGGCTCATATTCGATGAGCCCAGTGACTGCTTTGGAGGACAACAGGATACCTACTCCTGCTTGGCCAGATCCATCTAATAGTCCCGAGTTATAAAAAGAGACTGCCTTCCCAGCCGAGGATTCAAGGGTCAAGATGTTACGTCCATTTAGTCTCGTCTCAGAAAGGCACAGAATATCAAGGTTATAAAGATAAAATTCATCAGCTACAAAAGGTTGTGTCAATGAACATTTAATCTAGCCCAGGTTCCAGCAGCCGATGTTCAGGCCTTGTCTTCTTGATAGGACGTTAGCTAGCATACTTTTTGACGAGAGCGCCATTCTCGTCGCATCGCATAATACCGGGGATACCGTAGCCAAACTTTTCATCATCATATTTGTCATCATCATTGAGCGTTTCTTGGGGATAAGGTACACCACATGGTCCCCAGTCTTGCGGTAACCCCAAGTGCGTTGGCCATCACCTTGCTCGGCGCGGAGCTCAGTAATGTTTACACCCCTTCACCACTTTGAGGTGCGCTAGCGCATTTCCTATGCAGCCTGTAAACCGTGGCCGTGGAACCCACGGCCACGGTTAGCTAGCCCTTTGCTCCCACCTAGAATTAGCAATAGGCTTCAGAAGGGTTTAGCAGGATTGTGTTCTGTCCCCATTTGTGTGGATTGTTTTGATTGACTTTGTCCTAAGGAACACGGCAAAGGCTTTGGGAGAGTTTGTAATCTAATAGGAAAATGATATTCTTTTAGACTTAGTTAATGCGGATAATGTGTCCTGTTTGAAATGTCAGCAAAATGAATGAGTTTTCAGATGTATAGAAGATTCTGAGTTCAAGCATAACCTTGAATATTAATGTTAAGAATACTAAGTCGTTTAGATAAGGAATAAATGTAGACAAAGGGGCCATATTGGGTAACCAGAAGATTCATTTGGGGGAAAGCAATACTTATTTAGATAAAATTATTGCTAAGGATGGTTGATAAAGTAAAGATGTGAAAAGTTGAATAGCCAAGTCCCAGGGTGTTTTTTTTTTTCAGTTAAAAATAGGTAGGAAGAATAGGAGAACAAGTCTGCAAACTAAGATTAGAATGTTGAAAGCTGCAGTGACAAAAATGATCAAGTATGGTGCTGGAACATGGGCACTTGGCAAGAGCTATAATGATATGTAGGCGGAGATAGCTTGGACACAGTTTTGGTTGAAGGAGATATCATCCCCTCGGACCATTTACTAAGGACCAAAGGAAAAGAACTTCCTCCTCTAATGGAACGGGAAGAGGTCGCAAGGTTAGATCTAAAGGAAATTGGAACTTCTTAGGATGGCTAAACAGAGAAACTTTGAATGCATTGAGATAGGGGAGGGGCGTGAGTAGGTGTGCAGATCTCTGTTGGCTTAGAGTTCCAGTGAGCTGTTATTAGTAGGATTAGTAGTATTGGGTATCAAGACTCAATATGATACTTCTCAAATGTATCGTTACTTGGGTAATAACGACTTATCGATATCTGCATGTTGTAGGGAAAAATAAAGCCAGAAGTGACAACCGATAATTAACAAAAATATTATGTGTTTCAGAATGTTAATGTAAAGAGATTTTTAGCTAGGCTGAATTTGAGTTTAATTTTTTCATCCGTAACAATTTCCGGTGATTGACTTTACATAATACTTGCTATTCATTTTTCTTTCATGATCAGCAGTCTGTTGCTCTTAAGTGGTAAGGGAGAGAAACTCGAAATTTTTTGGGTTATGTGAATCGTGAAACGGGCAGAAAAGTTCCAGTAAACTTTTTGAAATATCTAGTAATCTTAAAAAAAGGAACTTTTTTCCCACATGTTGTACATGGTACAAAATCAAAACTATCCTAGCCAGAAAGTAAACTTTTTTTCAGAACAATTTTGTGGCGTTCTCCTTCGGAAAATTACAATTGTCTCTCTGAGAACAAGAGAACGAAGTTCTATATCTCTTCTAGATTTCTTGGAAATAGTCTTAGAAAACTATTTTCTAATAATAAATCAAAATTCTGATTTTTTTTCTGAAATTTTGGGCTTGATTCCTTTTGTGTATAACCGAGTGATACTACGAAAACAACGCAAGATGGTATGTACCGTCTTATATACTAAATTGCTATGTTCACTTAGAAGTAACTTCCAAAGTTGTCATGAAGCATGAACTTTTTTTGATATCCTAGAAGTAACTTTTCTAGACAAGGTTGAATTTTTCCCTAATACAGGTGAGAAACAACAGATCTTGATCTTCTAAGAACTGGAGCCTATGTTTATTTTCCAGAAATAAAGTTATTATGTAACTACTTCTATTTTTAACCTTTGCTTCTATGAATCCCCAATATTTTGTATGCGTAAAAACAGGGACATAGCTACAGTATCTTATTAGGGAGGGGGGAGGGGTGCTATTGATGTAGGTGCTATTCAAGCGGTAGGGGAGAAAATTAACTATTTAACAAAACACTTTTTGGTAAAAGTAAAAACATTATGCAGTACATTAAAAACAATAAACACACATTAAAAAATCATAAATGTAAGTGCGGGTGCTCGGCTTTTAATAAAATTGTCACTAATGAGCTGCTGCAGACGACAGTAGTATAGCTTAAACAAGCGTTAGCGTAAATTATAGCGTAAACTGGACTTATTCAGAGTTTCAGAAACTCATTCAACTCCTGGGGTATGGTTCAGAAACCATACCCCAGGGGTAGGAAGCATGAAACTAGGTGATATAGAATTTAGGTCTCCTGATGAATAAGGAAGCTGCTAAGTCTTGTTTAGGCAGGGAAGGTATTAGTCATAGAATACTAATTGCTCATTTTATGACTAAAAAGTTCGAGGTATCAGTTATAGTAGAATATGCCCCTGTAGAACCAACTGACGAAGGTACTAGTGACTCAGATGAATTTCACTTACAACTACAGGAGCAAAGAGACAGGGTCCCAGGTAGAAATATGGTGTTTTTATTAGGAGACTTTTATGCCCAAGTTGGTATAAATAGGAATAGATAGTATCCTAGCGTAGGTAAGTCTGTTGTAGGAAAAGGAAACAGTAATGGGTACTAACTCTTTTAATTTTGTTTGTATAACAATCTAGTTATAACCAATACGGTGTTTGGTCATAAAATGACTCATAAGTTAACAAGGTAATTCACGTGATGGTAAGACAGCAAACCTTATTGATTATGTTATAGTAAATCGAATACTGGCAAGATCAGTACAAGATACTAGTGCATACAGGATTGCTGTTATTCATGTTAAAAGTAAAGATCACCATCTAGTAGCGTCAAGGATAATATCAAACTAAAATTTCGGAAGGGTACCTACCTCTCGGGAAGTTATGCTGTTAGTAGACTCCAGGACGAGAATTTGAGAGAAACTATCCAGGAACAGTTGAAGGCTAAACTTGAGAGTTTAAAATTTGATAATGCGGAAGATGGTTGGAATAATTTTAGAAAAATAATTTGTGAAGTTGTTGAAGGTGTCTTAAGGAAGAAACCAATGACAGCAGCAAAGAATATTAGTGAAAAAGCTTCATGTTTAATAGAAAGGAGAAAGGACTATCTGACAAGAATTCAAGAAAGACAAGAATTATCAGAGTGATAGATCACACGAAAACAAAGGAATGTAAAGAAAGTGGAGAAAGCATTTAAATGTGGACTTAGGATTTGGGTACTAAAAATAATAAATGCAATTGTTAAAGATTTGGAGGACGTTACTAGAAGATATAATAGATATATATTGTCTTGGTATGTTCACAAATTAAGAGGGAGTAATCAATCCAGACTTGTCCGGGTTAAAGATAGGAATAGGGCTACAATTAGTGATAAAGAAAGAATTAAAGAGAGATGGGCGGAACTTTTTGAGAATTTGCTAAACCGAGATAGACTTGCAGGAAAAGATATAGAGGACAATGAAAAAGTTTGTGATACCTGGGATGTGAGGGAAGATTTGATTTGTGAGGAAGGATTAGCGACGGTACTAAAAGAATTAAAAAATAATAAGGCTCAAGGTGCTGATAATGTGGTAAATGAGTTTCTTAAATATGGTGGCTCTGAGGTTAGAAATAAGTTACTCATGATTGATTATGAATATGATTTTGAAAAAGGGGAAGTACTTAGCGATTTTAGGAAAACCCTAATTAAACCACTATATAAAAAAGGTTATAAAAGTGAGTGTGGTAATTATCGAGGCATTAGCCTGGTCTCTGTAGGTAGTAAATCACTTAGTAATATGATACTTTTTAGACTGAGAGATGCCGTAGACAAAGTTTTAAGAGAAGAGCATTGCGGTTTTAGAAAAGGTAGAGGATATGTCGACCAAATTTTCACTCTTAGGCTAATGGTATCTGTAGGTAGCAAATTACTTAGTAATATGATACTTTTTAAACTGAGAGATGCCGTAGACAAAATCCTAAGAGAAGAACAGTGTGGTTTTAGAAAAGGTAGTGTGTCGACCAAATTTTCATTCTTAGGTCTGAGTTGTCAAACAACTTTGGTCCTCAGTCTTATAGATTATGAGAAAACGTTCGATTCTGTTGATAGAAGAGCTTTAGTAAGGGTTTTATCTTTGTATGGTATACCATAAAAATACATTAAAGTGATTAGTGTTATGTACGAAAATAACACTGCTGCCGTTAAGTTGGGAAATGAGGTTAGCAGCTGGTTTTGTATTAAATCAGTAGTTATTGAGGGTTGTGTATTATCCCTTCTTATGTGGGCCATCCTGACTTACATCTCCTTAAGGAGTGCGGTGTTAGTAATGGAAAACTTTATACTCAAATGGAGAGGAACCCGTCTCCCACATTTCGGTTTTAGATACGACTCATTCACTTTAATTTAGAAGGTGAGCACACCGAATAAGGTGACAGTGGTTTTGCGAGTTCAGGGTGCTAGAATAGGTTTAAAAATTAATGTTAAGAAGACTAAGTCACAAGGCCTAGGAATAAGTGAAGATGAAAAGGGGACGTTGGGTAACAAAGAGATTGATCAGGTGGGCAGCTTCCCTTACCTTGTTAAAACAAAAAATCGTGAAAAAAGGAAGAAAACTTCCTTTCTTCGAAAAGTGTGTTCTCAGAAATTACTTACCTTGGTAGTATTAATAATAAAGAAGATGGGGGCAGTAAAGATGTTAAAAGTAGAATAACCAAGGCTCAGTGTGTTTTTTTCACAGTTAAAAAGGTTTGGAAGAAAAGGAAGATAGGTCTGCAAACCAAGATTAGAATACTAGAAGCTACAGTGATGACAGTGATCAAATATGACTGTGAAGCATTGGCGCTCCAAAAAGTGGATGAAGATATGCTAGATGTTTTCCAGAGAAATTGCTTACGAATTGTTCTTGGTACCCGGCTTACTGACCATATTTCAAACAATAGGCTGTACACAAAAAGTGGTTCAATACCGCTCTCTAGGGCTATAATGAAAGAAAGGTAGAAGCGGCTAGGGCACGTTTTGCGGATGTAGGATGACAGATTGCCGGAAGATTTTTCTTTTCGGCCAACCGTCTAGAGCTAAATGGAAAGCAGGTCCTCCTCGTCTGGGGTGGGAGGACGTCATACAGAAAGATTTAAAGGAAATTGGAATTTCCTGGGAGGGTGTAAGAAGGGTGGCTCTGAATTGACTGGTATGGAGGAGGAGCGTGCATAGCTGTGTTGGCCTTAGGCGGCTTGGTGCTGCAGTGAGTATTTAATAGTAGTAGCAGTAGTAGTAGTTGTAGTAGTAAACAAGCTTTCGGGTGGGAAAAGGTAAATTTCGTATACACTCGGCTATTTTCAGCCAGATTCACCATACTGCAGTGCTAGTCCCCCCCCCCTCCACTGTCCCCCATCCCCACGCCCAGCAGAGGATGCTCAATCTCATAATTTAACCAAGCTCTATTCTAATTGACCCGGGTATCGCGCTATTTATTTGCTCGTAATTTTGAATTCATTTTGACTCTGTAAGATTTAACTTATTGTACTCAATTTAAAATATATGCGATTTATTGAAATATTATATATGATTTTTCTATTAAATTGATTTGTTTGAGGGATTCGTCGATTTATATTAATAAATAACATTGATATCAGCGGGCCAAAGTCGAAACAAAAATCATAGGCAGCGCAATAGTGCTGTCTAAGTAAAGATTCAGATTAAGTCACAGTATTACCACAGCTGTGAAACATTATATTGTGACATATTCCCCACATTTAAATAGCAACTGTATTTTAAATTTGAAAGTATTCGAAAAATAAAGTTAGAATTATTAACTTATTCATTGGGTATTGTTTGACAAGGAATATCCAGAAAATCTGAACAATTCTTGCCATGATTGTGGCAGAACCCTTAAATTAATTAAAAATTGCCAGGGATGCCAATTGGAAGGAAGAATTGACTCCTATATTTTGAAAATTACCTTGCCCTTTGTATCTAAAAAAAAAAAAAAATAGATTCTATAACAACTACACAAAAGTTTTTCTTGCGTAAATCAGAGTAAGGGGGTAAGAAAAATCCGCTGGGGTGTTACAGTCATTATCATTTTTATGTATAATTCCCTTCACAAGTAAATCACTTCACAAGTCTCCTAGTGTCGCATAAAAAAAACTAATAACAATAGAAAAAGAGAATGGGTTGGTACCACTTATACGTGCACAGAAAATTTCTAAATTGTGAGAAAAATATAAATTTTTTTTTAATTCACTTTGTTCTATTCTCAGACGACATTTCGTACGGCCTGATGATTCAGAGATAAATGTCCCACAATAAGTGCTGGCGTTGTGTGAAATGCAACCAATTTCAGTCATAATTCTTAGCACACTTATGTCAGTTTTTTTTTTGGAGCTTGTTAAAAGAAATATTTAGGAAAGTGAAAATAGCGAGAAGTCACCATGGTATTGCACATAGAGGCAGCTTAACGTTTATACGTTAGTATGTGAATCCTAAACGCAAGAAATAAAACGGTATCAGCGCTTATTAGGCATATCAATAAAAATAAGAGAATCGGAGTTTTAATTAAATACTGAAAATAAAAATTAAGACAATTAAAAGATTCCTGGAGCGGATCCCTCTCTAACAAATTCCATTACCAAACTACTATCGATTTGGCTTATCTACTTATAGTGCGAATATCATTTTAAAAAGTACCAAGTCTTATTTTCTTTTTCAATGATTTCTTTGCGATTAAGGAAATTATATTTACTGTATATCAATCTTCTTATTTTTCGATGATTCCATTTCTTTCCTATTTGCAGATGTAGAGGGTGTATTCATTTCCACTTTTAAAAGTTTTAAAACAAGAGAATCTAATCTTGAATTGATAGATTTTAGGAAGTACAAGCACCTTAAATATCAGGGAAAAAATTAATCTTAGCAAATATGGTGAAACAGGAAGTGTCGAACATTTTTTGATTTTGCCATTCAAAGGCAGTATATTTGGAAACATAATAATATGAAACATATTTTGAAGTGTAGTCCTTATGTCAAAATGAGCTGGATCAATTAAAAAATCATTATCTGCTCAAAATCAAGAAAAAATTTGACACTTAAAACGAGCAACAGTTTTAAAGTTACTTAATAAATTATAGTTTTTCCAAATTATTGAAGGGGGGCAACTGCCCCCTCCACTCACCGACGCCACTGTGTAAAACTCCGTAGCTTCAAAGCTTCACTTTTCAGAAATAAACTAACTTTAAATACTGACAGAACTTTATATTATCTGTTGAACAACCTAAGCAAAATTTTCGTATCATAAATTTTCAAAACAGAAGTTCCAATTTTTTTTTAATTCTGTGATTTTTGTTATATTTTTGACGTTAAATGTCAGGAAATGTAAGGAAGGAAATATGTACTCTTCTATATGTAAAATGAATCGTACTCGTAGTAATAAGAGTTTACACAATGATTAGTTGATGGATGTTCCTTTACTGTAGTAAATTTAAAAGGTGAACAGTTTTAATACAGATATAAACAAAAAGACGTGGATACGGAACTGATTTCAAAAGTTCTCTAATTACAATTTGACCTTACAAACAATAACCTATACTAATCATAACGCATCTGAAAACGTGATACGTGATACATGATACGTTTACTGCCCACGAGATATAGTTGCATGTATTTTTCCACAACTGGGACCCATGGATCATGATTGCTACAGCACCCCCTGGAGGCTTAGTTTATTCTATTACCCATAGCATTTGTATAATAGCTTTAGAGTGATTTTTTTGTCTTGAAAACAATCATTCCCCATAACAGCTGACAAATTTTAAAACAGCCAAAACAGTTGTAAATGCTAGATAAAATTATGTTTTATTTGACATAACAAGCTTCAATGAACAATTGAACTTGGGTTTAAGAAAAAAGATTTGGAGGAAATGACTTTAAAACACAAAAAATTTAGGTGACGGAAAAAAAATTGACTTAGTCGTTAGAATTTAGAGTGAATACTTTGAAATGAGCAGTAGTTTTAAATTAAAAAAAAAATCATTGCCCATCAGTTTATCAGTAAATGATAATTCTAAAAACTATTTTATGTTTCAAGGCATCTCTTTCTCTGAGTGTTCGTTCGTCAGACAACTTACTGCGGACTTCTGATCCAAGAAATGGTAAATGTAGGCCTTCGCAGAAGTCAGGTTACAACGCAAGAAGTGCGAGAAAGCAGGTATGTGAGCCAAAATATGTTTTCTTGAATAATTATTTCATTTTTAGATTGACTTCTTCTTAATTGGCCAAGTATAGTTGGTAAGCGTTTTACAGTGTGGTCACAATTTTTTTTACCATGCTTGTCTTCTTCTTCCTTCTGGGTTTAGGTATCTAGGTCTTCTAGGTCTATTTCTAGGTTAATATTTTTACACAAATGTAATACATGGTTTGGCTAAGTTTGAATATTTGCTATGGTTTCATTAACCCATGCCCATAGGCTCAATGGGTCCATTACGATGGGTAGCCCATTCGTGTTGTCAACCCATGCAAGAAAAAAAAAAACTTGGAGAAGCAGCACTGCTTTTCGAGACTAAGAGCTATCATTGACATTCTTCAAGTGAATGGTAAAGATCTGTCCCTTGCGAGGGAACGTCACTATCTAATCCATTTTAATGAGAGTTTGTTTGATGACAATCATATTCACCATGCTTTGAGTTCAATTTATTGAAGATATAATTTACTGCTCCGTTAGTACAGTCATTGCTCTTTTGACGTTATAATTAACTTTTCTTTAATACAATTTTTGGCTTGCCTCTTGTTTGCAATCATAAGTTTCATGGACATGGTCAACGTCATCTTAAAAGAGAGTAAAACGTTTAGCATGTAACGCATAAAGTAGCATAGTACTGAATTTTACGCGGACTTTTGTTTGCCAACGTTTTATCATATCCATCTAGGTGTGTTACGGCGCAACATCACTTATACTGGCGTTTGCCAGTACAAAATGTTTGGCGTTTGCCAGTGACAAAATGTTGTTTTACTCATGTTGAAACAAAAGTACCCAATCTGGGAAAGTAAACTTTTTCAGAACAATACTGTCAGAACAAGACTTCTGAGAAGTAATCTGAGATAATTTCTGAGAACTAAGGAACAATAATTCCGTATCTATTCCATATTTCTTGAAAATAATTTGGAAAAGTCAATCTCGAATGCTAAATTCTAACTATTTCGGGTTGTTTTCTGAAATTTTTGGTTTTTTGCCTCTTCTATTTCAATCGAGTAATACCATGAAAAGCGCACAAGATGACAGGCAATTTCCTATACAAAATTCTTTCCTTCAGTTAGAAATCATCTCCAAAATTGTCATAGCATCAAGCTTTTTTAATATCATAGAGGTAGCTTTTTTTTCTAGACATGGTAGATTTCTGTTTCAACCACAGAGAGACAAATCTTGATTTTCTAGGAACTGGAAGTGACACTGGTTTTCCAAAATAATCCTTCTGTGACTCCTTCTACTCGGAAGTTCTGATTAGGAATATTCTGTAAATTTTGTTTAATTAGAATGCCCTTTTCAGAAATCAACTAACTTTTAATAGAACCTCATATTATTCGATAACCTAAGAAATATTTCTGTACCTTCGCAAATTTTTGAGAAATATTACAGGAAATCCTGAACTTGAAAAAGAAGTTCCGATTAATTTTCAAAAATTTCTGATTTTGTTGTTTAGTATATATTAGATGTTCAATGCCATTAAAAGTAAGCAAAAAGAAATGCATTCTTCTATATCCACAAATGAACTGTGTGTAAAGAAATAAATTTTGATTAATGAACCTTAATGAACCTTAATTTCACTAACCACTGCAAACAACAGACAGTCTTAATACTGATAATGTACTGATAATACTGATAATGTAGATTCAAAATTGGACAATTACTTCGGAGACACGGAAGCTTCTCAAATATTTGTTTCACCTTACGAATAATAACTTACAAACATCCCAACACAGCCCCAAATGTGATATAAGAGTACCCTCATGTACTACCCCTAAAATACTGTTGCATTTGTTTCTCCACAAGTGTGACCCTCGGGTGACAATGTGTGCAACACTCCTCAGGGCCTTGTTTGACTCTTACAAGTCTACATTGTTGTGGTTCTCACTGTGAGGGACTCCTTTCTCCAGATGACGAGGTTTTTGTGGCATTTTCGGGCTTATTTTACATGTTTTACTGCCTAAGTGACAAAACCTGTATGGTCCCCCTGACATCAGCTAAGCTCTTTGCGTATTAAATTTTCCTTTGTTTTTGTTTATTTCTGTTGTTTGTTTGTTTTTCCGTAATATACGATATTTTACTTGAAATAAATCTAATTGTATTCAACACCGGTGCCAGTAACCTTTGAAAGTATAAATGACAGATCTAAAATTCTATCATTACGTCTGATAAAACTGACAATATTATAATTTATATTTTTGCTGATACATAAACTTTCATAAGAATGATCGTAGAACTTGGTGACTGATTACGCACTATTATTTATATCTATAGAAGACATCGTTCAATTTTTACTACCAAAATTGCCTCAAATTTTGTATCACATTTGGCAGAACTACACTGGAAATCAACTGAACAATAAAAACAAGATGCACTTTGTCTAAGAATCCTACGAATTTGTTTGATAAAGAGATACGTAAGAGTTGGCTATCTGTCAAAGTCCCAAATTAAGGATATTGGGAAATCTCTCGAGATCTTGAGCTACGTCTTGAGCTCATCAGTCACGAGAAATCTTCAATGTCCGTTTAGCTCAACAACATTCAAATTAGCCCCACACAAATCAACTCCTGTTCAATTCAATCCAATAAAGTCAGTCTGTGTTTAACTCATCTCGCGTTTATTTCAACCTCATAAATTTCCCCAAAATTCACCCTACTCAACTCAGCACCACTTGAATCATTTGTACTCATCTCAAACTTCATTAAACTCAAAGTCAATTCATCTGAATTCTTATGAAGCTCAATCCCTTTAAAATCAGCCCCATTTAGCACAATCCTCACTAAATCAACATCATTAAACATAGCCCCTGCAACCCAAACTAATTCAGCTTAACCCCTTTCAACTCAACCTCATTCATCGCAGTCCCATCCACATCAGCCTTCTTTCAACTCAACGCCCATTCATCTCAACTGTCTCTTACTTAGTCGTAGCTACTGCTGCAATCAAGATTTATCACCTAACTTCATTTATAGTCATTTTTGGTTTTGATACGACTCTTTGGGAGTCTTAGTTTAGCTTTCAAGGTGTGAGGACCTCTGTTACAGAGAGATTCGGAAAAAAGTGGATGTATTGCTTAGCTTTCAGTGAACAGTGATAAAAGTTAAACTACACTGTCGACAATAAAGTGCAGTACAGGATGGCACAAAATCCATCACATTATTCGAATTAATCTGTGTATTAATCACCAGCAAATTATGAAAACAATCCAGCGTAATTTAGCTTCCCAAGGCAAGACCATAATTTTTGTTAACCGGGTTTCAACAAAAAAAGTCGATCAACAAAAAAGTGTCCTTGTATTACTGAGACTTCTGAAAAAGGTCTTCGGAAACGTTAAAAAAGTCCCTGGTGGGAAAGATAATGTTAGAGAAATATATGACCGGATCCTGGTTTTGCACCAGACTGTAATAGAAGAAAATTCGAAACTTCTCCGTAACAAAAATAAACACCTTCAAAAAATTATCAAACTACAGACCGAGTTGCAAGAAATTCGTCAAAGTTCGCCCATCATTCAGAATCGTGCCCGGTCGTATGCCAGCGTAGCAAAAGGGCCCGAGTCGCATTGCCTGCTCCTCGAACCAATTAGCACTACCCTAAAGAATCAAGATGGAAGGAATAGATCTCAGAGAAATCAAAATATTGAATAGGTTACCAAAGAGATATCCCAAGTGCTAAAGGGGGATAACACAAAGTTTGCAGCAAAGAAAATTTTACCGCGACGAGGAAGTAAATATATTCTTGAAATGCAGAGCAAAAATTACTTAGATGAAGCCCTCATGGTTTTAACGGGACAATCTGAGCAGTTACAGTTCAAACCAAAACCAGTCACGAAGCGTCTCCCACGAATGATAGCGAAAGAAATACCAGGTTATATAACACGCAAAGAATGTATGAGTTGTGTGATGGACTCGAACCCCTCAGTTAAAGACCTAGTAGCGAAAGGAGAAACTTTCAAAGTTAATAGTGTTGTGGAAAGAGGAACGAGAAAAAACGTGATTATTGAAGTCAGCCGGAAGGAAATCCTTTCAAATCGCGGACTTAAGTTCGGCTTTTTAATGGTTGATTGCGAGGATCACATGAACATCATTCGATGTACGAAGTGCTGTTTCTATGGACTGAATTGTTCTGTTTGTAAGGGGGATGCTGCGTGCTCAGGGTGCATGGGTAACCATGCTTACGAAGACTGTGAAAAACCGTTTACAAGTCGCCCGGTGTGTCGGTCATGTAATAAAAAAAATATCAAATGTAAGCCACATACATCCTATGAATTTAAAAAATGCCCAATTGCTCGCGAAATCATGGACCGTCTCAAGAAGAACATTCAGTATAATTGAATGATCAAAATGATTTACATAGTGCAAACAAACTGATATTTTTTCAGATTAACCTTCAGCACTCATATAGCACAGTGGTTCAGTTTTAAAAGAAACTTTGCGACTTAAAACCAGATGTGTTATTGTTACAAGAACCGTATGTCAACAAGTTCGGAAAAATAACACGTGTACCAAGTGATTATGCAGTATTCTCAAAGTTTGATTTTGAGAAAAGATTTTTCAGTGCTGCAGTATTAGTTAAAAAAGAATTCAAGTGCGATATGCATTATGATGAGTCTACAAACGAGTGTGTCACTATATCTATTTATTTGAAGTCAAGAATCACTAGAGTGTCATCAGTATATTGCTCCCCTTCGCTGCAGTCCTTAGATTATCAGCGGAGTATTTTGGATAGAATGTGTAATTCTTTTTATGTGATAGGTGGGGATTTTAACGCTAAATGTCCAATGTGGCTAAACAGTGTTTCTACAGATCATAAAGGAAAAGAATTAGATGATTTTGTAACCTCTAAACAACTTGTTGTTACTAATTATCCTGATTCACCCACATATGATCATCATTATTCTAGCCCAGATGTAAGGCTTGTAGCCCAGATGTTCTAGCCCAGATGTAACGAATACACAACTTTTGACATATGTTGAAAATTGGCGAGTCCTACAAGACCCTTCCTCACTGTCAGACCATTTGTATATAAGTTTTGATCTCAGTTTTAATGATGAGATTAGAGAGAAAAATATGAACCAGCGATATAATTTTAAGAAGACTAATTGGGACGTATTTAGTGCTGTTTTACTCAACCGTATTGGTGAAGTTTTCGCACGGAATCTGGCTTCAAAAGAAGCAATTGATTCAGCCGTTGATCATTTAACTAAATTATTACAGAATGCTATAAAAGAATCGACTCCTATGTGTAATAATAATTTTTCAAAAAGATATTGCCACTGGTTGACACCACAATTAAGTGAACTAAGGAGATAATATAGACGTAATTTGAGAATTTTTAAAATATTAAGATCTATAGAAAGCAAATTAAATATGAAAAATGCTAAAAGTAAATATAAGATGGAAATTTTGAAGGCTAAAAAAGAAGATTGGAGGCGTTTTTGTGAAGAAAAAGGGACTACGGATCCGTGGAATACAATTCATAATATTTGTAGGTTGAAGGGTGGGACTACAAAGCCTATCCATATTAAAAAGAGTGATGGTACTTTTACGAATTCAATAACTGAACTCAACCCTTTCCCCTTTCAACTCAACCATTATTGATGTTAAAAGTAAAGATCACCATCTAGTAGTGTCAAGGGCTAATTTAAAGCTGAAATATTGGAAGGGTAATTACCTCCCGGTAAGTTATGATGCTGGTAGACTCCAGGATGAGAATTTGAGAGAAACTTTCCAGGGACAGTTGAATAATAAACTTGAGAGTTTTACTTTTATATAAGTGGTTCACGAAAGATGAGATATTAGATGACAATAGCTATCATCATATAGTTCAACAAGAAGTAAAGTAGATATTAGAAGAAGATGTAGAAAATTGCGAGGATTTTCAGTTTCAAGACCTTTTAGAAATTACCAAAAAATTAAAACCAATAAAAGCCCCAGGCCCAGATGGAATCTTAAAATTAATTTTGAAAAAAAAATATGGATGTAATTACACCAACTCTTTAAAAAATTTTAAACGACTGTTTGAAAGTTTCGTATTTCCCTAATAAAAGGAAAAAGGCTAATGTGATAGTAATAAACAATGTTTGGTCATAAAATGGCAGTGTTTTGTCATAAAATGGCACATAAGTTAACATGGTATTCATGAGATGGTAAGACAGCAAACCTTATTGATTATGTTATAGTAAACCGAAGACTGGCAGGATCAACACAAGATATTAGGGTATATAGGAGTGCCGTTATTGACGTTAAGAGTAAAGATCACCATCTGGTAGTGTCTAGGGTTAATTTAAAGCTGAAATATTGGAAGGGTAATTACCTCCCGGTAAGTTATGATGCTGGTAGACTCCAGGATGAGAATTTGAGAGAAACTTTCCAGGGACAGTTGAATAATAAACTTGAGAGTTTTAAATTTGATAATGTGGAAGATGGTTGGAATAATTTTAGAAAAATAATTTGTGAAGTTGCTGAAGGTGTATTAGGGAAGAAAGCTAGAACTGCAGCTAAGAATATAATTGAAAAAGCTTTATGTTTAATAGAAAGGAGAAAGGACTTGTACAAGAATTATCTGAGTGATAGATCGTATGAAAACAAAAGAAATGTAAAGAAAGTGGAAAAAGCATTGAAATATGAACTAAGGACGTGTGAAGTAGAGGCCATTGATATAATTATCGAAGATCTGGAAGATGCAGCTAGACGGCATAATAGTAAAATATTGTGCTGGCACGTTAATAAATTGAGAGGGAGTAGTCAATCTGGACTTGGCCTAGTTACAGATAAGAATGGGGTCGCAATTAGCGATAAGGAAAAAACTAAAGAGAGATGGGCCGAACATTTTAAGAATTCGCTTAATCGAGATAGAGTTGCAGGAAAAAATATAGAGGAAAATGAAAAAGTTTGTGATACCTTGGATGTGAAGGAAGATTTGTTTTGCGATGAGGAATCAGCAGCAGTACTAAAAGGATTCAAGAATAATGAGGCTCCAGGTGCTGATAGGGTGGTAAATGAGTTTCTTAAATGTGCTGAGTTCAGTAATAAGTTACTGAAAATTATGAATATGATTTTTGAAAAAGGGGAAGTACTTACGATTTTAGGAAAACCTTTATTAAGCTACTTTATAAGAAAGGTGATTAGAGTGATTGTGGTAATTATGGAGACATTACTCTGGTCTCTGTATGTAGCAAACTACTTAGCAATATGATACTTTTTAGACTGAGAGATGCCGTAGACAAAGTTTTAAGAGAAGAACACTGCGGCTTTAGAAAGGGTTGAGGATGTGTCGACCAAATTTTAATAATAAAAGGTTAATAATTGAGAAGGGCCTGAGTTTTCAAACACCTTTGGTCCTCAGTTTTAAAGATTATGAGCAAGCACTCGATTCCGTTGATAGAAGAGCTTTAGTAAAGGTTATATCCTTGTATGGTATACCAGACAAATGTATTAAAGTAATTACTGCTATGTACGAGAATAACACTGCTGCTGTTAAGGTGGAAAATGAGATTAGAAGCTGGTTTCGTATTAAATCAGGATTTAAGCAAGGTTGTGCTCTATCCCCCTTTGTATGGATTATTTTGATGGACTTTGTTTTAAGGAGCACAGGAAAGGCAATGGGAGACCACGGAATCAAATGGGGAGGAAAAAGTCTCCTGGACTTGGATTATACTGATGATTTAAGCATCCTATATGAAAGTATGAGTAAAATGAATGAAGTTTTAGAGGTTTTGCGAGTTCAGGGTGCTAGAATTTGTTAGAAAATTAATGTTAGGAAGACTAAGTCACTAAGGCTAGGAATAAGTGAAGATTAAAAGGTGACATTGGTTAATGAAAAGATTGATCAGGTGGGCAGCTTCACTTACCTTGGTAGTATTATTAGTAAAGATGGTGGGAGCAGTGAAGATGTTAAATATAGAATAGCCAAGGCTCAGGGTGTTTTTTCACAGTTAAAAAAAGTCTGGAAGAATAGGAAGATAAGTCTGCAAACCAAGATTAGAATATAAGAAGCTACAGTGATGACAGTAGTCAAATATGGCTCTGAAGCATGGACGCTCCGAAAAGCGGATGAAGATTTGCTAGATGTATTCCAAAGAAATTGCTTAAGGATTGTTCTGGGTACCCGGATGACTGACCGTATTTCAAACAATAGGCTATACGAAAAATGTGGTTCAAAACCGCTCTCTAGAGCTATAATGAAAGTAAGGTTGAGGTGGCTAGGAAACGTTGTACGGATGAAGGATGACAGATTGCCGAAGATTGTTCTTTACGGCCAACCATCTAGGGCTAAACGGAAAGCAGGTCTTCCCCGTCTGGGGTGGGAGGACGTCATAAAGAAAGATTTAAAGGAAATGGGAACTTCTTGGGCGGGTGTAAAAAGTGAGGCTTTGAATAGATTGGGGTGGAGGAGGAGCGTGCGTAGCTGTGTTGGCCTCAGGTGGTTTGGTGCTGCGGTTAGACCCCGGCGCCTATGAGGGATGACCGGTGGCGGTGGGGCCACAAAAAGCGCGCCATGCCACGCGTGGCGCATACCGGCGGCGCGCCGCCAGTATGATGTCGGCAGCGTGCCGGCGGCACGATCAATGTTGACTGCAAACATTAATGTTTTCATCAGTCTTTCTCAAATCAGAGCTCAAATTTACAACAGATTCGAGCCTATTCATGAGTTCAGAAATTAACAAGTCGGTGGCTGGAAACTGGTCTTCTTCGTTATTCCTCAAGAGAAGTAGGAATATGGTAGAAACGAAATGGCTGTGGCGTTTCAGAACCCTTGCATAATAGTTGAATTATCAATTAGCTCTGTATTCTTAACATAAACAATTATCAAAATTAGTATTTTTTTTTCATCGAGCATTACTACATACAAAACTTCAAATGCCGTATCACAAAATTTGTCAGTTATCTGGGTAAAAACTTTGAATATAACTTTGAACTTAGAAGCTTAATTTTTTCATAATGATCTTTGCCTATATCTGTTTTGTCACTTTTAAAACAGTTGAAATGGGCGACTTTGATATTGATTGTTTTTTTTTTTTTTTTTGGTGTTTTGGATTCCTAAAAAGCCTTCTTGTATTAAAAACTGGTTTTTAATAAAAACTTAAAAAAAAATAAATTTTAAAGTTTTTTTGGCTCCTTTATAGAATATACATCATGCAGGCTAAGGCTGAACTGCTGCTTTTTTATTGCTTTTGGCTGCTCTTTTGGATATTATTCATTTTTTCTTTTGGGGATTCATTCCAATTTATAAACTGATAAATACCTAATATGAGTCAAGTTATAAACTGCATCTAAAAGGATTGAATTCATCAAATTAAAAAATACATGATGAACACTTTACATGAGAACACTTCAATTACAATGAAACAAAAAACGCTTAATGGTTTGTTTGGTATGAAGAAAAAGGAAATTCCAGGTATTTTCTTAGGTAAAAAATGAACAGCTCGTCCGTTTAAATATAATTAAATGAAATAATATGCCGACCGAAGTAGCTCCAGGAAGGTGTTGAGATTTTCTTCCTAGTTCGTCACTTTTAATCCAAGCAAAATGTTGGGACACTTAGTATCAGTTATTGAGCTTAAGCTTTGACTTCCAAATGCTCACAAAAATCACCAAATTTAAGAAAGTCGCAACAATAAGTCACCTGTGGTCAAAATACTCAAAGACTTCTCTTTGATCCCCACCCAGGCTCAAAGCTTCTGCTATAGTCATTTCCATGGAAATATCCAAAGATTTTCTTTTTAAAATAGCTTTCAAGCGTAGTTAGGGGTATTTAGCCTGTTTTGCTTTTCTTCAAAGCTTTGAAAAAAGTGTTATAATATTCCAAATGTTTCATTTGTTGTATTTGTGCATATTTTTGGCAATCATTTGTGGGTTGATCGAATTTTTTAAACCACTGTAGATACCCAAGAACGTTGCAACATCTAGTACCCTGAGCTCATAAGACTGTCAAAGACTCCTCCTTAAACCTCCGAAGTTGAAAGCTTTTATTATGACCTGGCTTGTTAATGTAACTTGAGCACTGGACCAAGGGCACCATTATCACTCGAGCGCAACGTTACGTGGGGATGTCGATATCGATTTCGTCACACCATTTCGTTTTAGTGTAAATCTGACTGGTTCTTATGAATGAATGTTTTCGAATTAAACCCGTTTCATCAATAAGAAAGAAAACGGGTTGGACGCATATGTCCCTTTCTCTTTGGACGATAATACTATGTAAGTGCTGTATCAAGTATAACTCACGAAAATCTTGTTAATTTTTGTCAACTTTTCAACTTTTTGACATCCCTGCTTTCAATAAAACAAAAAACAAGGTACTATCACTTAAATGTAATAACTCCCTACCCCCCCCCCTCCTGGATGCCATCTTGATAGGATACCGTCACTGCTTTAAATAAAAAGAATTACTTTATTGGCATCCCTGCTTTAAAAACAAATCGATATATTATCATATAAATATTATAGCTCACTACCCCTCCCCCCCTCTGGATACCACCTTGATAGGATATCGTCTCGGCTTTAAGTTAAAAAAAAATTAACTTTTTGGGATCCCTGCTTTCAATAAAAAAATTTTCGAGATATTATCACTTAAATGTAATACCTCCCTACCCCCCCTCCTCTGGATAATACCTTGATAGGATACCGTCTCAGCTTTCATTATAAAAATAATTTACTTAATAATTAACTAAGTCACTATATGGTTCAAACAAACACGCAAAATAACGTTAAACAGCTTAGTGTTCCTTGAAAAAAGAAATAGAGGGTATGAGTAAAGGGGTACAAAGACAACAAAAAATGTCAAAATTATTCAGATATACCTTAAATTATTTGAAAACTGAGTAATAGATTCGCCGTGGCATTCAATAAGATATAAAGAACCTAATCAAAAAGGAGCCCAAGCTCAAGCCAAAATAAGCCAGTAGCAGACGAAAGCTTACGAAATGTCTAAGAAAGTGGACACGTCCTAATGGAGGGACCTTGGTCTGTTAAAATATTTCAATTGTTTCCCAGGAACCTTGATATCATTTTCTTCTGTCTCAACTTTAAATGAAAAAAATAATTATCTTTTTGGAATTCCTGCTTTCAAAAAAAAATGAGGTATTATCATTTGAAAATGATAGCCCCCTATCCCTCCCTCCATAGGCAATAATTTACAATTTATTTATCAATAATATTCTTGGGGTAACTTCCGGTTCGATCTTTAATTCCCTAACCTTGTACATAGCTTGTACAAGCTTAGTCTATAGCTAAATTTTGTCTCAATAGAAGGTGTTTTTTTTTTTGGGGGGGGGAGTAACAATGTTGCAGAAAGAAGATTGTATTTTCTATCAGGCGTTCAACAATTGAGTATTAAACATTAAGAAAATTTAAAAATAAGAAACAAAAAAAAGTCTGCAAACTTACTATTCAGCTGTAGAAACAATCTGTCGGCCGTCAATTTCAAAATCCAACTGAAGGCTGAAGCTGTACAGTAGTGAATGCGTTCTATAATTCTATTCAATTTGAAAATAAAATTCTTGACTACGAATGATGTAAGAAATAGCGATTGGGAAACTGCATTTGAAATGATTTAAACTCATTTCATCAAGACGATACTTTTTTTTGTCAACCTATGAAGAACTGTGCATATTGCAATATTTGCAATTGCATATTGCATCTGTCTGGTTTTTATGCAAAGTAACAAAAGAGACGAAAATTAATGAGCAAGAGAGTAGTGAAGAATTATGGTATGCAAATTAATATGTGGCAGGGAATGTCACTGGTGATAAATCGCTAGGAATGGCACCGTGATTGCTTGATTTTCGGGGATTCGGGTAACCAATTTGTTTTTCGGGGAAATACCTGAAAATTCGGGGATAGTTGAAGCCCTGCTTGATTTCTAATCAGGAAAATCGAAATAATAAACCACACGAGAAGAAAAAGCTCCGACTTTACGGTTGACGCAATAAAGAATTGCCGCAAAATTAGTTTAAAGTTGACCGAACGCCGCCACCTCTGCCGGCGGCGGCATGCCTTCGGCATGCCGGCGGCGATACAACACTTCGGTGGCGTTTGACTGGGCCTCTCTTCGGCGGCGTTCGGTCGATCTGCTAGCCCGGCGCCAGGATCTAGCTGCAGTGAGTTGTTAGTAGTAGTAGTAGTAGATTGTAATAAATAAAAAGGGTAAAAAAATGACGATAATGCTCGATCGTATCGCCCTATAAGTCTACTTTCTAATTTAGGAAAAAATTTTGAGAAGTTAATAATGGGTAGACTGAATAATTTAAGTAATGATAAAAATTGGATTTCCGATTATCAGTTTGGTTTTTCGAAAAATAAAAGCACGGTAGATGCGGCTGATAATTTGGTGGCTATGGTTGAAAAAAAATAAAAATAAGAAGTTATTTACATTGTGTATATTTTTTGATATAAAAGGGGCTTTCGATAATGCTTGGCATCCAGGAGTTATTAAAAAGTTAAAGGAAAAAGAATGCCCTTTTGGCTTACTAAAATTAATTCATAGTTATCTCTCAGATCGAACAGTTGCATATGAAAATGGAGACTTACATAAACTAGAAAAGTCATGTCCACAAGCTGGAATTCTATCTCCTTTTCTTTAGCTTGTTAATATTAATGATATTCTTGAAATTAATATAAATGAAAATTGTTTGTTCAAGCATATGCTGATGACATATGTGCTATTATTACAGCAAAGAATGTAAGTACACTGGAAAAAGTAGCAAATAAGATTTTCGAGAGTTTTGACAAATGGGCAGTAAATAATAAATTAACATTCGACACATTAGAAAAAGAGGCCGTCTTATTTACAAATAGAAATAAAACCCATCACATTAATTCAGTATTTGGAGGCGACGTTATTGAAGTTAAGGATAAAGTTCGATATTTGGGAGTAATTTTAGATAGGAAACTTCTTTGGACAGAGCATGTAACATGCAGAATTAATGAAGCTAAGAAATATTCGAGTCGTCTTTTAAGCGCGGCAAGGATGACCTGGGGCTTAAAGCCTTTCGCTCTTACAAAATTGTATAAGTCAGTAGTTGAAAGTACTATTTTGTATGCGGCTCCAGTATGGATTGAGGTCTTAAGAAAAAAAATATACAGAATATGTTACAGTCAGCACAAAGATGTTCAACCCTTAGTATTTCGAAGTCGTTTAGAACTGCTCAAAATCATGTTATTACGGCCCTTTCTGGGGTCCTTCCAATCGGTCTAAGAGAAAAGGACGTCCCCCTTTTTGGCCAGATATTGTGCATCCTAGTTTTCCTTTAAATATATATTCCGTTGATCATAGCGTTTTTATCGATGAAATAGTTGTTGAGTTGCTAGGAGTTGAGTTTCTGATGGAAAATTATTTTTCAACTTTCCAACTGAACCGTAGTGTTTTAAAAAATGCTCTATATAATAAATCGTGTGTAATATTTAAAAATTATATGAGTAGTTGGCCTGCTAGATTTTTCAAATGTAAAGAAGATTTAATTTGTGCGCAAAAACTTGAACCAAGTTATATTTTAACTCAGTTTATAACAGGCCATTTGAAACTGAATTATTTTTTACATAGAATAGGCATGACTGATAGCCCAACGTGTGAATGTGAATGCATAGAAAACCTTGTGCATGTCCTGTATGATTGTCCTTTTTATGTTCGTCAGAGGTTTAATATGATTTTTGAATTGAGAGAATATAATGTTAGCTTCCCTTTTGATTTAAGCTTGATAATTGGTGATAAAAATATTAGGAAGATAGTGAAAAACATCCTGTAAAGCACAAATAGATTTGATGTTTGAGGTTATTGTGAAAGTTTTCTGAGGATGATTTGGTGAATGTGTAGTTTTTATTTCATTCTGTATAAATTTTTTTTTCAGTTCGTGTAAGTATTTTAGTGTTTGGGTATAAATGTAGTTATATAGTATTGAAGAGTGAAATACCTGTTTGGTGCAGTCACGTAATAAAATCATTCATTCAATCAATCATACGACTCTTTGCTTTTCTTCGGAAAACGATGTTTTTTTTAAAACCTTTTAAATTAGTGAAAAAAAGAAGTTTTGACTTCAAAAAACAGTTTTTCTTACCTCATTATACGAATCTATAGGTTAACACATTTCTCCATGTCTACCCTGGATAAAACCAGACTGGTCATACGCTAAACAGTGGCAAAGAACGATAGGATCCACACCGTATTTTTAGTACTACCCATACTTCTGAGCACATAAACGGTCCCAAGTTTATTGAAACCACAAATTTTTTTTATATGAATGTCCCTCAGGGACACCAGCAGTTGGATGGGGTAATACCACTCTGGAAGTAAAAAAAACTAAAAGGGTTTACAAACAAGAGACTAAGAAATATTCATATTAATTTATGATAAAAATTAACTTTTTTAATATTTTCCCCACCCTCCTGGAAATGTTTTGGCAGTACTCATGACCTTTTGCGCCGGTAAGCACACGAATGTAATAAATAGGTTTCCTTACCTTATTTAGACCTTAGTTCCTCTGGCACCATTAGTGCCGCATAGGGTGTAGACGAAGCCTCTATACTCGTCCCGGAGTGATACTACTGTGGTGACATTTTCCCATTCAGGCACTAATAAAGTCTCAGCTATCCTCAGGTGTCGGTCGTATTCTTCTGTTACCTGGTTTCCAGTCATAGGCTGTCCAAGGAAAGCAGCCTTCTTTCATGCAGAGAATATGTCCTATGTATGTCCACATCTTCTTCCTTAGAACAGCAGTAATGAGAGATTTCCCAGTCCTATTATGAACTTCAGAGTTACTAACTCGCTGTCGCCAGCTTTTATTTAAAATTCTCCTTAGGCACATATTTTTGAATAAAAGAATTCACTTTTTAATCTGTTGATTCATTTTCCAGAACTCACTAGCGTAGAGGGGCTTGGAGAGCACATTACTATTGAAGAGACGTAACTTCAGTCACAAACAATATTTGATGCTCCTCCAAATGGGCTTTAGTTTGTTACAAGCTCCGGTTGACTGATTAATTCTTCGTTTAATCTCGGTCATTATTTGATCATCACTATTGATTCAGTACCCAGGTATTTGAAATCCTTCGCCTGTTCTAGATTTGTATTCTTGTGATGCTGAAGAAGTGGTGAGCTTGCTATGTGCATACTCTTTGATTTGTCATCGTTAATGGTTAGCTCGACTTTTTCTGAATTATTTATAATTGCGTCAAGTAGCTGCAGTAACCTCTGTTTAGAATCTCCCAGCAAGACTACGTCATCCGAATCAGAAATCCGAATCACAGAGTTGCTTACTGCTAATTTTTGCACCATATCCAGAGTTTTGTCTTAATACGTAGTCCAGTATAACTACAAAAAGGAATGCGGAAAGCACACAAACCTGACGCACATCAGACATGATCTTGAAAAATCTGGTAGTGGCATTCCCAGTTCTGACGCAGCATTCAACCTCTTCCTATAGGGAAATAATCATTCTCACTAGTTTTCTGGCTCCCCATAATCTCCAAATAATCAGGTCTTGTGGACTCTCCACAGATTCTCAGTCAACTGAGTCAAGTGCCTTTCGAAGTCAATAAATAGTAGATATAGCTGGTTATTCTACCCTTTTGATTCCTCGACAAGCATTTTCAGTACAAAATTCAAGTCAGAGCACGATGTGTCTGGTGCTCTTCTAAAACCATGCTGATCTTCTCGCAGATGTGTATTTAATGCATTTCGATTCCGATGCAATATAATAAAAGCCAACAGCTTGCATGGTACCGGCAGAAGGTCAATGCCATCACACAACTTGGTGTCTCCCTTTTTGCAGATTTTCCCCAATATCTCCTTGTTCCATTTACGGGGAGCCTTCCCTATATGCCATATATTGATGAAAGGGCTAGCCCCACTGAGAGGCATATTCTTATTGAATACCTCAGCATCGCTGCTGAGATTTCATCTATGCCAAGCACTCATCCGTGTTTTAGCTTTTTTGCTGCACACATTACCTCGACAGAGCTTGGCGGGTTTGTATTTATGTCGAGCTGTAAAAAAGGCGTATCAGGTGCATTTTCTTGGTCACTGTGTCTCGGTCTATTGAATAGTTTCTAAAAGTGGGCAGACCCCATTTCGTCAATTTTATCTAGATCTGATAAAATCACTCCATTCTCGTCTTTGACCAGGGTGGTTGTGCCACTCTGTTTCCCAACCATCTCATTAGTCAGCCGGTAAACAGTTTTAGAATCTCTCTTTCAAGCGGCTTCCTCTGCTAAAGCTGCTTCACTTTCAAGAAAAAGTCTTTCATAGTTCCTGGCACTCTTTTTAATTTCTTTGTCCTTTTCCTTGTAAAGTTTCTGTCAAGCTGACTGTGCACGTCGTGTGGCAGCAGACAGCATGGTCTGCATAAGTACATTACGCTCTTCAATGAACTTTCACGTGGTGTTGGAGGTTCCCTTTTTCTTTAGTTTCTTCTTGAAACCCAGCTTTTCTTTGCCAAACGTAGTGCATAAACCTCTTACGGTGTCCCCCTTCATTTAAATATTTTCCGGTTTACTGACTTCCACCGCTAGGGCATCAAGATTATTTTGTAAAGTCAAACAAAACTCTCTTCGAACCTTGCGGTAATGCAGTTTTTCTGTATCATATGGTTTCATTAGATTTGAATTAGATTTTTGAGGAGCATGAAGTTTTATCTCCACACGAGTGACCATAAAAGTATCATGAGATTGTGCGTCAGCTCCTTTGTAAGGCTCGTGTACTACCTGCATTATATCAGACAATGATGCATCTGATCCCAATTTGAGCCATCTGGTGATAACCATGTGTGTTTATGGTCTGTTTTGGGACAAACACGTTCCAGCAACAGTTAAATCATTGCTTAGCACATAGTCTACTAGTAATGCTCCATTTTCATATGTGCCCCCGAGTCCATGCTGTCCTAGAACACCAGGACAATACTGTCTATCATTTCTTACTTTTGCATTTAAATCACCTAGAACACATAGTACCTCTGGCTTGGAGATGTTTTTAGTAACAGTCTGTAATGTGTCGTAGAAACTGTCCTTTACATCCTCATCCGCCTCATTTGTAGGCACATAGCATAAAATCCCTGAGAACTTGGTGTGTTCTGTAACGAATCGAGCATACATTATCCTGGCATTCACAGGTGTCCGTTTGAGAATAGATCTATGAGTTTTGGGGGATATCATTGTTCCTATCCCTGACCTATGACGAGTGTCATTACCATTATAAAATAACCCATATCCATCATATAAGTTTTCTTGGCCCATACCTTTCCACCGAGTTTTACTTAGGGTCAATTTGTCAATATTGTACTGTTTCATCTCTCTGAGCACTTGCTCAATCTTTGATAACTGGCTCATAGTTCTCACATTCAGAAGCCAATTTTCTTAGGTTTTTTTGCAGTCAAGAGTCGTGTCCAGGGATATGCGGGGTTTATTATCAGGGAAGAAGATGATTCGTCCGAGGCTGTAATTGACGTTTCCGTTCCTGGATCCTTTTTACAGGGACCGGTAGCAAACCTGTCGCCTAACTCTCCTATTTCATCCTGGCTGGAGACAGGCTGCCACGTCATTGAAGCGAATGACAGGCACAGTTAAAGGCTGAGTTAGAGGCAGAGTTCCGGGAACAGTTACATGTTTCAAAAAAATCTGCGGTAAAAGGGCATATTCTGCGGTAGAACCTTCAGCACCTATATTACCGACTCATTTCAAAAGTTTTCCCGTGAATTGTGGAAGATTAAAGATTATTTTTTACCCACCTCCCCCTCCAAGCTTCCATTTATATTTACATCAAGGCTCACGGGGGATTAGAGACATGAAAACTTAGGTGGGTATAAAAACACATTTTTCGAAGCTTATGGCTCATCCCTTCCCCCGCTGTACAAAGATCCACGGCCATCCTCCTTAATAGATAATACTTATCAGCAATTAAATGAAGCTTAAAAACTGAATGTCTATGTTAATCGTTTTGTCCTCCGTGGACTGTGTTCATCTTTAACGGACCATATGCTACTGTGCACAAATACAGCCTCTGAAACTGAATAGACACTTATTGATTTTTTTTTTCAACGATTTTAAATCTGTTGGCAATCTCAGAATTTAAACCGACATTTGTGCCACAAAAATGCAGAAAACACCCCGTTTATGTTGTACGATCTCCTTTGATGTTTAAAAAGAGCCCTGAAAGTTCTATGAAATGATCTTCTCCGAATCTTCTAGGACAACTGGTTTGATATGTGATCATTCTTCTCAGAAAAAAGATGCAAAACTTCAGATTTTTTCAGAGAACGGCTTAAAACCTGTACATCTTCTGAAACCTTTGGGTTATCAAATATGCTAAATTTTGAAGTGTAGCTTTCAAAAAGATCACTTGCCCTTTTGGGGGTGTTTTGGCACTTTTTGAAATCAGGCAAAATTTATCAGGCTCTTAACTATTACTAGATAACTTTAATCTTAATTGGCCTTACACATTAGAATCATCGAAAAAGTTGATCCTTTCGGTGTATATAGTTCTCAAATCGTCCTTTTTTAGATTTCTGGTTCTTTTAACACGAGTCAGTTCTTGCTTACGGTTCGTTTGTGACGGACTGATTGATATTCCCTTTTAAAATGGAATATTTCAACAGAGTGTATAAAACTATTTCAATCTTTAAATAAAAACAAGTTTTCCAATTTTCTTAGCAAATATTATCTTGCATAACTTTCAATCTCAAAGTGAACGAAAGTGTTGCAAGGAATATTAATGATACAACGAGCATTGTTGATAAAGTTTCCCGCAAGGAAATGCCAAATTAAATAATGAACCCTCAACTTTTTCTCAGCATGTCTTGGGCAAGATTCCCTTTTCATTTTTTAAGTTTGTTAAAAGACCTTAAAACGTTTAGCAGATACGTTCAATATTCGATGTTTTAATATAATAAAAATCTAATTAAATAATTATACTGCTGTTTTTATTTCAGACATTTCTCGAAAATTTCAAAATTCAATTAAACACCCACAGGAAGATCCACTTATTTTTTATTTACTTAAAGGTAATCTCCTCTAATCCACTTTCAAACATCTTTCTTCTAAATTAAACAAAGGATACGGGACATTGCCAAAGACCCCATGGGAAAAAAACAGACATCGATGCTCCCAGTATAGTTCAGCTCTTCATGATTGGGGACCTTTATCAACAATGCTTGTTGTATCAATAATTTCTTTGGAGTACTTTCTTTCCCTTTAGTATTGAGAGATATGATATACTAGAAAATATTTTGTAAACATTTAAAAATTTATATTTACTTTAGTTTGTTGCACTCTATTGAAGCTCCCCATTTCAAAGAAATAAAATTGAATTAATTGTTGCATCATGAGTCTTGCTTAATAGCTTCTGCTTCTTGTTTAAATAAGGGCAGCGCTCTTCAACCGCCGATGTGGTCATAAAATCAAGTCAGTTAAATGTTTCTAAATAAATAGGAATTTAATTAAATAATTATATTTTTTACAATATGGTCTGTCATTATGTAAAACTTTTTCAACAGTGCTTGCTGGATCAGTAATATCCTTGGAAATTTTTTTTTGATTTTAGATTTGAAAGATATGCTAGAAAATAACTGCTAAAACATTCGAAGATGTATATTTCTTCCAGTTTTTTACACTTCATTGAAGTTCCCTATAACAAAGAAATGAAAAGGAGAGTTTCAAAGTTTGTTGTTTATTCTCCGGGAGCCTTGCGTAATAGTTTCTATACTTTTTTAAGTTAGGAGAGGGTTCTTTCAACGCAGATTTATTCATACAACCAAGCAAATTAGATGTTCCTAATAAATAGAGAATTAATTAAATTATCGAATTGCCATTTGTATTTATGATATATCTGAGAAAATTTACATTCACTTTAAATACTCAAAGCCAGATCCACTTTTTTTTTTTTTTAAGACAAAGTTTCTCTGACTGAATTTCAAAGATACTTCTTCTAAATTAAACAAGAGATTCAGGATATTGCCGAAGATCCTGTGGGAAAAAAAACAGACCTTGAGGCTCCCTATTTAATTTTGCCCGTCGTTCTGTGGAAACTTATCAACAGTGTTTGTTTTATCAACAATATCCTTGGAATACTCTTTTTTCTTCAGAGGTGCAAGATAGGCTAAAAAATACTCGCTAAATATTTTTGAAAATGTACATATACTTAAAGTTCCTTACAGTATTATAGACCCTATTGAAGATCCCTAAATTGAGGAAATAACTAGGGAGCTCCAAGGTTTGTTGTGTTTTTATTTCCAAGCTTCTTAGGTAAAATCTTCTGTTCATTGTTTAAGTTAAGAATAGCATGTCCAAACGCAGCTGTATTCATAAAATAAAGTGTCATATGCTTCTACTGAAATAAAAATTTAATTAAATCATTGAATTGATGCTATATTTAAGGTATTTTTCAAAAATTTCAAAATCCATTCAAACATTCCTAGCATGATCCACCTTTTTTTACTTACTTAAAGATACAAATCTCTGATCAAATCTTAAAGCTCTTTCTTCGAAATAAAAGAAGGGGTACGTGATATTGCCAAAGACCTAGGAAAAAAAAAATCTGAGGTTCTCTTTTTGGGAACTTTACAAATAGTGCTTGTTATGTTCTTAACATTGCAGCATTAATGCAACATTAATACTTGAAAACCTTCCCTTTTACTTAAAATTGAAAGTTACACAAGAAAATATTTGCTAAGAAAATTGTAAAATGTGTACTTATTTATGTCTTGAAATGGTTTTCACTCATTAAATCCATCATAGGGAAGTAATAGATTAATCTCGGAGCCTCAAGGTCTACTGTTTTCTCTCTCAGAGTCGTGAGCAATATCCCGTGTCTATTGTCTAAGTTATGAGAAAATTCATCAGAAGTTGATCAGATCAGATCATAATGTTTAGGTTAATTAAGGTTTTTAACAAATTAGAAATTTTATCAAATGATTATATTTCGGTTTTTTAATTACTAGCACGATATATATTTTTTTACTTATTTAAAGATAAATTTTCCTTTAATTTTAAAGATATTTCTTCAAAGTGAAACAATGAGCACAGGATATTGACGAAGACCCCCAAGGAAAAAACAACCTTCAGGCTCACATCCTAATCTGGGCCCTCGCTATTGGAAACCTTATAAGCAGTGCCTCGTTCATTGTTATTACAACAGGATTAGCCCAACAGTATTTCTTGAAACAACTATTTTTATTTAAGAGATTAAAGTTAACCAAGAAAACATTTTCTAAGAAGATTTGAAAATCAATACTTATGTTAATGTTGAAGTAGTCTGATATACTCATTGAAGCTCTTATAAAGAAGTAATAAATTAAATTTGGAGCTTCAAGGTCTACATTTTTTCTCTGAGAGCCTCGCGCAATATCTCTGTCTCTTGTTTAAATTACGAGAAAGATCATCAAAAGTTGACCAGATCAGGTCACAATTCTTAAATTGATTAAGATTAAAATTACAAATCTTATCGAATGATTATATTACGATTTTTATATAAGGTTTTGACCGGGAACTTCAAAATTCAATGTGACACCCATAGTAAGATCTGCTTGTTATTTAATAATTATAAATGAAGAATGAAAGAATCTGATAACCTACAGAAACTTAAAAGAACAGCCAAGTCAATCTTACAAAAAACATTAATCGTCGCAAACGAGAGTAAAGGTAGCTTCTCTTAAATCTTCTTAAGGTCGGAGCATTATCTGCGTTTTAATGAAAAAGGTGCGTATTTAAACCAGTGTGTTCTTAATTTTGTTCGTCATAACATCAACAAGAACAAAGTTTATAACAACAAGTCCACAAACAAACGATGTGACTCTCCTCTCCCTTAAACCCTAAAAATGGTTTGAGTGTCATTTGTCTTTTATTGAAAACGACATACAGTTTGAAAAGTACGGTTTTACTTTGTCAAAACATTAACAAACAAAACAAAAAAAATCATTCGCCATAATAATCAAAATTACCAGATGGCATTAATGGAAGTAGTAATATTAATGACTTGAATCCTTAGCATTTTGTTATTTTTCATCATTCTATTAGAAATTTTTTTTAACATGGTGTGTTTTCAATAAAGCACCAATGGGGCTCAGGCCTTTATAAGGTTTTGGGGGCGGTAGTCCAGTTCCTGCTTCTGATAGTTCGTTAAGCTTGCCTTGATATTCATTTAATTTTGTTCATTTATAGAATAATCTGTTACCTTTATGTTTGATTAATTAAAATTATACGAGGATTTTGATAGGAATAAAGAGCAAGATAGACAGCTAAAATGAACAAAAATTGTTGTTTGGTGGTTTCTGAAGCATAAACATTCAAACTAGCTTAACTAAACTGACTCATGATGTTTCGTTGTAGTTGCAGAATTACAAAAATGACTGCTTTACTGAAAACACAAAGTCAACGCAAAAATGATGATGTTCTATTAGACGCAGAAAGTCTCTAAGTGCCATGAAGAAAATACAAGGTTATCCGCGTTGCTTCGGTAGCTAGCAACCTAGTACGAGACAATCACGCCCCACAGAAAAAAAATAATAACCCATAACTCCAAAAAATAGAGTAAGATCAATTTTACGGTCTCTTGGCTTATACAACAAGGAAATTATATTGGCTTGAAAATCAAGAAACATTGATTTTCTAGATGATTTTAAAATTAATCAATTTTGACAGAAAAAAAGTACATTTTCGTGTACAAGCTTGATGAATGACGTACTAATCGTATTACATTAAGAATCGATTAATTATAAATCCAAATTATATAAGTTTCATTTGTATAATGACAGCAGAGATGGTTGAAACCTAGTAAAGAACAAACCACGGCACATATAGGACTTAATTAGCTGCCTCATTCTCTGAGGTTTGTCTCTTACTATTCCAAATAAGAAAAATCCATAGGCATTTTCCTGTGTGTAATTTCATTGAAAAACTTTTATACAAAGTAAAAGACAAGATCCATAGTCTTCACGTTTTAAGAGCAACAAAACTGTTATCAAATTTATTGGAAAGAGAAACCTACATGGTAGCAAAAATTTAAGTCGATGCAGATTGCAGCGGTAGTCCGGTTACATAATTATCATATGGAACAAACTCTAGCCCAAAGTAACTTAAATTTAAAAATAAATGATCATATGTAAGATTATGTAACACAATTATCTTTTGCATAATAATATAACACAAGTTTGTTTTGGAAATTGACAAGGTTTTTCGGGCTGCAGCGGTAGCTAGCAACCTAGTAAGAGACGATCATGTCCACTACTAAGAAATATAATAGCCCATAGCTCCTAAAAATAGAGTCAGATCAAAACAAAAAATACACTATTAGAACCGCCTTGTCCGGAACCCTTATATAGGAACCCTTATGTCCAAAACCCTTATCGTCCCTGGGCTTGAAAAATAAGGAAAATTTATTAGCTTGGAAATCAAGAAAAGTGGCTGAAACCACGATATTCTACATATACGGTATCTTTTTTTCTTTTTTTTTTCTTTTTTCGTTTCCTCAGATATTACATAAGGGATTGATATAGTTTTTTTCATATTAAAGAACGATTTCTGATAAAAAACCGCACTTTTGATGTTATTTTCATATCCGGGTTACAGCGGTAGCTAGCAACCTAGTATAAGACAATCACGTCGAATACTAAGAAATTACATTAAGGATTAATATAGTTCCTAATAAATGGTGTTAGTCAAGTAATTATTAATAGAAGTTTTGTTTAGATATTAACTTGACAAATGTGTAAGAAATTGTCTGTGGCAGGAATTGAAACTTGCGACCTTCGGAGTAGACTACCAGGACGCTATCCACTGCGCCATGCAGGATTTGAAGGAGAAAATGTTAGAATAGTTTATGTTATGCTTAAATGATTATATTAAAATACGATCGTTAGAAAAACTAACCATTGCACACATTGGACTTAGTTTACTGCTGATTTTATATTAAAGAACGAACTATAGCCAATAGTAAGTGATCATACAAAATATTCGTATATTGAACTATAAATCACCTATAATAGCGTTGCCTATAGTAAAGGCCATACGGCTCCAATGTTTTATTATTTATTTTTTTTTTTTTTTTTACCCAGAGGCACTTCATATTGAATGGGTCGTCGTATACACGTCAAAGGGGGCTCATTCGATTGGAAATCGAGGGTTCCAGTGCTCTTTCTAAGGGTCTAAAGTGATTGTTTGGCAATTAACACCCCTTCCACGCCCACCATTTCCCCAGAGACATCCAATCAAAATTTTGAGATAGCCATTACGTTTCTACGTAGTTGATTTCCAGATAGAAATTATGTTTTTGAGGAGAACACTCCCCCCCAGCCCTCAGGGCAAGGGTTGTAAGTTATGCCCAGGGGTCATATAAGATTTTAATAGAAAGCTTTGTCGTAGAAACTTCAAAACAGGCTCATTCGATTGGATTTAAAGGCATAGTGCCCTTTTAATAGTCGAAAGTGATTGGAGGGCAACTAACCCCCCTCTTACGCCGACCTTTTCCCCAAACACATCCAATCAAAATTCTGACATAGCCGTTTTTTTAAACGTAGTTGAAAATCCTGGAAATTAGGTCTTTGAGGATGGCACCCCCCCCCCCACAGCCCTCGGGGCAAGGGTTGTAAGTTATGCCCTGGGGGTGTATAAGGTTTCTATAGAAAGTGTTGTCATAGAAACTTCAAAACGGGCTCATTCGATTGGAAATTTAAATGGCTAGTGTCCTTTTTAATAGTCGAAAGTGATTTGAAGGCAACTAACAGCCTTTTCACGCCCACCATTTCCCCAAACACAACCAATCAAAATTTTGAGATAACCATTTTGTTCAAAGTAGTTGAGATTTCTGGAAATTATATCTTTGAGCAGGACACTCCCCCCACAATCTTCAGGGCAAGGGTTATAATTTATGCCCTGGGGGATATATGGTTCTTATGAAAGGAATGATCGTATTCACTTCATAGAGGGCTCATTTGATTGGAAATTGAAAGTTCTAATTCATTTTTTAAGCGTCAAAAGATATTGTAGGGTAACCAGCCCCCCCAAGCCCTTTTTTCCCAAGTGCATCCGATAAAATTTTTTAGATATCTATTTTATTGAAAATAGTTCAAGATCATATGACAAAAACTCCGGTATCAACACATCCCCCCCCCCCCCAGGGCCCTGGGGGCAGGCGTTGTAATTTATGCCCTGGGGGCCTATATAGTTCTTATAGAAGGGATGCTCTTATAAACTTGATAGAGCGCTCATTTGATTGGATATTGAAAGTTTTAGTTCACTTTTTAAGAGTCAAAAGAGTTTGGAGGGCACCTGCCCCCCCCCCCGTCCATGCCCTTTTTTACTCAAGCCCATCTGATAAGAACTTTGAAATAGCCCTTTCTTAAAAAATAGTTCAAAGAACATATTACGAAAACTCCGGGGTTGACACAGTCCCCCAGGGCCCAAGGGCAGGCGTTATAAGTTATGCCTGAGGAAATATATAGTTCTTATGGAAGGGATGCTCGTAAAAACCTCAGAGAGGGCTCATTTGTTTGGAAACTTGAAGTTCTAGTTCAGTTTTTGACAGTCAAATCAGATTGGAGGCCAATTAGCCCCCCCCCCCCTAACACCCCTTTTTCCCGAATGCATCCGATAAAGATTTTGAGATAGCCATTAAGTTTCAAATTGTTCAAAGTCAGATAACAAAAACTCAGGTGTCGTCACAACCCCCAGGGCCCGGGGGCAGGCGTTGTAAGTTAAACCCTATGGCATATATGGTTCTTACGAAAGGGATGCTTCTATAGGCTTCAGAGCGGGCTCATTTGATTGGAAATTGAAAGTTTGAGTTCACTTTTTAATAGTCAAAAGAGAGTAAAGGCCATACGGTGCCAAAGTTTTATTATTCATTTTTTTCCCAGAGGCTCTTCATTTGAATGAGGTCGTCATATAAACTTCAAATGGAAATTTCTGGAAATTAGGTCTTTGAGGATGACAGCCTCCCCTTCCCCGACAGCCCTCAGGTCAAGAGCTGTAAGTTATGCCCTGATGGCACATAAGGTTTTTATAGAAAGTGTTGTCATAGAAACTTAAAAAACGGCTCATTCGATTAAAAATTTAAATGGCTAGTGCCCTTTTTAATAGTCGAAAGCAATTGTAAGGCAACTAATTACCCTTCCACGTCCACCATTTCCCCAAATACATCCGATTAAAATTTTAAGATAGCCATGTTGTTCAACGTAGTTGGAAGTTCTGGAAATTATATATTTGAGCAGGACACTCCTCCCAGAGTCTTCAGGGCAAGGGATATAAGTTATGTCCTAGGGTCATATATGCTTCTTAAGGGAGGAATGCTCGTATAAACTTCAGAGAGGGCTCATTTGATTGGAAATCGAAAGTTCTAGTTCACTTTTTAAGCGTCACAAGATATAGGGTAACCAGCCCCCCCCACGTCCTTTTTAGCCAAAAGCATCCGATAAATTTTTGAGATAGCTATTTTGTTAAAAATAGTTCAAAGATCATATAGCAAAAACTCCAGTGTCGACACAGCCCCCCGGGGGAAAGGCCCTGTAAGTTATGCTCTTGGGGCATATATGGTTCTTATGGAAGGGATGCTTGTATAAACTTCAAAGAGGGCTCATTTGATTGGAAATTGAAAGTTCTAGTTCACTTTTTAAGAGGCAAAAGTGATTGGAGGGCAACTAGTGCCTCCCCCCCTCCACGCCTTTTTTTCCTCAAACCGATCTGATAAGAACTTTGAGATAACCATTAAAATGAAAATTGCCGTTAAAAAAAGTGCAAAGACCATATAAGGAAAACTCCGGGGCGGACACAGCCCCCCAGGGACCGAGAACAGGCGTTGTAATTTATGCCCTGGGGGAATATATGGTTCTTATGGAAAGGATGCTCGTAAAAACTTCAGAGATGTTTCTTTTGATTGGAAATTGAAAGTTCTAGTTCGGTTTTTGAGAGTCAAAAGAGATTGGAGGGTAACTAGCCTCCCCCCCTCCTCCACGCCACTTTTTCCCCAAATGCATGCAATAAAAATTTTGAAATAGCCATTAAGTTAAAAGCTGTTCAAAATTGTTCAAAACAAAAACTCAGGTGTCGACACAACCCCCAAGGCCCGGGGTTAGGCGTTGTAAATTATACCTTGGGGCATTTATAGTCCTTATGAAAGGGATGCTCGTATAAACTTCAGAGAGGGCTCATTTGATTGGAAATTGAAAGTTTGAGTTCACTTTTTAATAGTCAAAAGAGAGTAAATGCCTTACGGGAGTAGAGATGCCCTAATATCTCCAAGGACTCACCCCTGCTGCCACCTACAACTTTTTTACATAATTTATGTCTGTTTGTTGTCAGTGAGAATGAAAAAACAGGAATTTTGTCACATTTATGGATGTTTTCATGGACGGTTATGTGTGTTGGTCGATTTATTTGATGTTTTTCATGGATGGTTATGGATATCTTATTTTTTTTGTCAGTGAGAATTTGAAAAAACAGTATTTTTCTCACTTGAAAAACAGGAATTTTGACACATTTATGAATGGTTTTATTGTTTTTGTCAGTAAGAATGAAAAAAAAGGAAATTTCTCGCATTTATGTCTGTTTTTATGGTTTTTGTCAGTGAGAATGAAAAAACAGGAACTTTCTCACATTGATGTACTATTGAGTCCAATGGGGGCAGGTCAATGACACTTTCTTCTTGTTGTTGCCAGAGGCAAATGTTATGAGTTTCCCGGAAACAGTTAGATCACGTGTCTCCTTCTCAGCCAATCAGAGGGCTTGCTTACGTATTAGCGGCGGAGGGAATATAAGGAAAGGACTTTTGCTATAGTTTTATTAGTATGTGAAAGGAATTCAAAGAGAACAGTTTATTTGGTTATATATTAGTGTCGATCACAGGTTAAATGTTCACACAATTAGAGGCTGATAGTTGTGTTGACGTTAATAATACAAGAGCACCAAATATTGCTGTGGAAATTACGACAGGATCACGTTTTTGTCTGGAATGGGATGCAGTATATGCAAGGTATGTGATATCCTTGAGCAAATTTAAAATGGAGGATCAATTATGTTTCACCGCAAAAGTTGATGTAGCACATGTGAATAGACTTCAATGTGCTTTAAGTGCATTAGTGAAACATATCGAAGACAATAAACTCTATCGCTAATTTTACATGCTTTTCTGGTCAGGGCTAGCGAATCAGGGTCAGTCTAGAGTCAGCAGTCAGAGTGAAAGGATTGAAAAATGAATAAATTTGAGAAAGAGAGAATTAGATCAAATCTAGTGTTTATGGGAAAACATTTGATTTTTGATGACGATTTTCTCAAGCTATCTCTCCAACGCAGGATATTCTCTCAGGCAACACTTGGTAATATAATGAAAACTGATTCTCCCCCATTGGACTATTGTATGAAACTTTAAAAATGTGATTCCAATGCTTATACTCAATTTATTGATATATTAATTGGAACAAAGCAGAATCATATTGTGGATATACTTTTGAAATCATTGCCAATGTAGATGACTCCTTCGAAAGAGGTAGCGTCACAGAGTTACTCCTCTCCCTTTCCTCCACTTTGAATTTATCGAGCGAAGACGATCAGTTTCGTTTTAGCTGTGAGAGAGTTGACATCGGAAACTAGAAAATGTTCTATATATGTCGATTGTGCATGTACACTCTTGGCAGTTGGACTCAATGTGAGAAATGTACAATTATTGACGACTATAGTGAAAAGTGTAAATTATGTAGTCCTTGCAAATTACATAGAGGATATGCAGTACAAACTAAAGGATGTAATTCTTTGTAATGTCTTGAAGAGGTGCTTGACTCCCACCCTAGAGGACACTTATGCTCCGATTGTCACCATGATAAATGTGACCACTGGGAGAATACTTACCCCACTATGATTGGAAAGAAGACCAAACACAAGTTCAGCCCTTTTCTAAGAGATTGGTATCGTCTGGGATTTATATTATTACAGGAGGAATATTCTGGCCCGCAAATAAACTGTTGGGGTATATAGACAATTTGGTTTCTATTTCACCGATACGATGGCATAGTCTAATATGAATATAAGCAAACCGATTTTTATTTTGTAGTCACCGAATGTGATTCTCCACTTGAAAACACTGTATGTGATATTGCTTCAAATAGACAGATTGAAACTCGTGAATTTCATAATATGAATGCAAATAGTATCATAGACTATACAAAGAGATATGACAAGAGTGAAGTTACATTGTACTGCAGAAAATGTGACCCTGACTTTGCAGTCAATCAAGATCAATATACAGTGAATCCAAATGATTTACCAACATTAGTGGTTCACGACAGTTGCCTATACATCGATGAAGAAATCTAAAAGTGAAGATTTAAAGACATTGTTGTATATATACATTTTATTAATAAACAAATTCACAAACATTTTTTAAGCACTTTATTCTTAGGGCACTGAAATCAATATTAAATATACTTGTAAGTATATTTTCCACTAGAAAGTCGTTCAGACGTGGATTGTCACCATAAATGTGGAGAAACTGCTTGTAGGTATAGCCACGATATCGGAACATAAAATATAGTAGCGCATGGAAGCCACAGCTTTTAGTCGTTAGATCCTGCACCCTCTTTCGATTTTGAATAATAGTTTTCCCACTGCTCTCAATATAGTTGCTGATGTGAGGCCAATCAATATAGTGTAGGTGAATATAGGGTAGGCCAAGAGGATCAAAAAATTCAATCGTCTTCATTGTTTGAAAGATGCACAGCCAATGACCCGTCAGCACAGTCGACGGACTGCTATTAACAATAATCAAGGTATTGTTCGCACTTTGAATTTCTCCAAGATAGTCCGAGGGTAAACAATAGGATTTGTACTGGGACATGTATGGATCCATATTAAATACATTGATTATTTGACTGGTGTTCATGGCGCCAAGTCTAGTAGAACACTGCCTTCGGGAGTGATTTTCCAATAGGTTTCATATTGATTTAGTGAGATTAGTGCAATACTATCAGCCAATGGGTCGGCAAATGTACACTCTAGACGCACAGTCCCCGTACATACTATACTCATATCCTGTGTACCAGACAAATCCAATACAATGATACCATGTGTTTTAGCAAACATATCTTCAGTTATACCATTTTCAAATAGTTGCGAATCATGATCTAGGGTTTGCATGGTCAACTCATACAATGTTCTATAGGATTTATCAAAAGATAGATTGTAGAGTGGGATTCCATTTACTTTACACACAAGAGATGAAAGTCCAAACATCTCGAATTTATGTGGGCATTCAGTCCATGATCCTATTACGCTAGCGCTTTTTACAAATGCCAATGCAAGTTTCGAGGGGATTACGCCATTGATAAAGGATGAATCGGTGAAGGTGCGTGACCCCATGTTAATATGACGTTGATTGGTTATTGTATGAGGAACAAGCAGTTTAATATTATTTCCATTGGCTCTCAGTGTTTCCACGGCCAAAGCAACAGAACTCATAACCTGCTGTTTGCGTACATGAAATATTGCCGAGGTGAGGGAGAGACTTACATCGGGATTGGCAGCAAGTTCCTTTCTCAATATGAAATTCGAGGGTGCAAGCGTCAGTTTTATATCCACTTTAAAATTGGGCGGGAGCCATTGGGGTATATTAAATATTTCATGATATATTTGTCCAACTAGATGTAATTCAATAGTTGTAGCATTTTTAAGCGCATCTGTACTATCAGTATTAGTAATATATTCATATCCATTGGAGGCACCTCTCAATTCCTTGTATGACTTGGGTGTCATCAGCATGAATTGCATATAGATTGCATAGTTTAAGAGAGTGTTGCTTGTGCTCACCAGTGTGCCGTTGATGTAGACACTAATTTGACGAAATAAATTAAGGAATATACAGTTTTCATAGGATATCCCATCGGCTCGAACTGGCATTGTATTATCGGATTTCCGGACTTTTATTTGTAAATCTATAAATGTTGAACACATGTTCATAAATTAGTCTTCATTGGAATAAATTTGAAAGTCGATGTTGTTAGAAAGGTATTACAGTTGATAGTATTATTCAGTTTATCCATGCTTCACACTGCCATCCATGTGTTCAGTGTTAAATAGATTCACAGCAGTCGGTAATGAAGGGGGAGACTCCTTATGTGGTAGCTAAGACATCTTAGGAGAATAAATCAAGTGTCTATCTAACATTTTTCTTCCTGGGCCTTCTGGTTACACTGCGTATTGGCTTTTTCCTTCTTTTCTTTGACAAACGGGATGATGTCTTTCGTTTCCGTCCTGAGTAAAGACTGATGAGTGATGTATAGTATCTTGACCTTTTTAAACCTTTACCATTTTGTTTTAATTTCTCGCCAAGGGTTCGCGCACTGGACCTAAGATTTTCCGTAGCACTTTTTTTAGAATCCTTGCTAGAACCCCAACTGTATAGTGTAGAGGATGCTAAATCAGTCACAGCCAGTAGAAGATATTTTCTGGCCAGTGGTAGTGAAGAGCGAAACAGCTTAGCAAACCAACTGCTAAGACCGTAGCCAGACATTCACGAGCGACCCTTGTAATAGTCCATTCCATTGCCCTGTTGTCTTGGGCCAAGAGTATTAACATAGCAGTCAATATCAGGACAAGTGAATACCACTTTTCTATTAGACATCTTGCTGTTGAACGATGGGACGAAAATGACATGTAATCACAGCCAAACCTTTTGAAATTGCTATGGGATCACCTAATTCAGTTCTTAGTGTTAACTGACAGAGTTCCAAATTGGAAGTGTTTACGGGAATATACTGAAGATGCTTTATATTGTAGTGGTGAATATGCTCTTAATTGGTGTTTCGTTCACGAGCTCGTAGGAGGGGAACATTTGAATTACCGACCCTTGATGTTTTCACACATGAAGCCTAGAGAAATATACAAGTGTCTGTGGAGAAGGCAGGCGGGTAGTCAGCAAAAATGAACTTAGTGTTTCCGGCACTTTTACCATTGATTATATTGAGCTTAAAGCCAAGAACATCCTTTAGGCTATCATTGAGAATAACCTTTTCATAGGCAATAGGTGAACTAATGTAAATGTTGCCTTCTTCTTTTGAATAGTTGAAATGAAAAGCTCCTTTTTTACGAGCGGAAATTCTTTTATTAATAGAACAACATAAATCACTCATACAGGTGAGTTCCTCGTAGGGTAATTCAACATATGGATAATCCAACCAATTGATTTTTTGAATTTGTTCTTGATCACCTGGTGGTGGCGGCCAATCATAGGGTCTAGTTTTTATTTCATATTTACCATCCTTTCTCAGGATGTCACAGGTATTTTTGAGAATACCGTCGAGAAGAGCCACTTCATATTTTCCGTCGAATTTAATAGCGGGGGAGAGTTTTGTCTAGACATCACTTGTTTTATTAAGATAATTGTAGAGAGGATCAGAAACATTAGCCATGAAAGTCACATAGAAATCATTGGGCATTGTTAATGTCTTCAGAACTGACCCAAGAATCAAAACCTGAGTTGTATCCTAGCCAGCGAACAGGCAACTGTTTCTTGCCCCTGCGAGTACGACTCTTTAATATCTTTTCAATTTGATAAATTTCACTAGTGTTTCTAACTTTTTGAAGTTCATATTCATAAAAACTGCCGAGAATCTCATCATCTTTGGTGTCTCGTAGTCGATATGTCGTGGGTTCGGTGTCTAGGATTTTGGACACTTTAAAAAGTTCGCTGCTCCATAAATAAGTCCCCTTTTCAAAAATATTGGTGATTCTATCAAATCGAACAGTAACACCAACCTTGAATTTCTTCTTCTGGTTCTTCTCAGTGCCAACAGAGTTTTTATCTAGAAAAGTATTCAACTTGATTACATTGTAACGTGACTCCTCAACGCTCGATTTTGGCAGAGATCATTGTTGTTGATGAGTGCATGTCTGCATTATTTTGTCGAGATCATGAATATAAGCAAATGTGCTCTCCAATGTGCAATATCTTGAAATTAATACACGAATTGTTCTTATTAGTCGTTCAGCGAATGCAGCCTTTATCGGGCTGTGACTATGATAAAGTATTGTATTATATTTCAATAGAACCCTTTGCACATGGGGATTAACAAATTCACTGCCACGATCCGATTGAATTTTTCTATACGAATCCTGTTCTAGAATCCTGTTTCAATGGCCCGAGCAACTTCAACACCTCTCTTTGATCGTAATGGGATGGCATAGGCATAGCGACTAAAGACACTGATTGCCACCAGAATATATTTGTAGGGTGCATTGTGACGCCGTTGAACTGCGTCTAAAGTTAGGAGATCCATTTGCATTATATGCAGAGGGAAAAAGGCTTTAGTTTGTCGATTATTTTTGCCACGAAGCCTGTGATTCCAATGTAGTGTGTAACTCGATTAATTCTCTTGATACTCTTTTGCATTTTTCAATGTTGTGCCGGAAACACATTTATAAAGCGTTTTGAGAGAACTTAAGCTTCTCACGTCACCGATACTTTCATAGACAATTTTCAGAACTTCATCCATTTTGAACGCAAACACTTAGTGTAATGTTCCCTTACTTTCTTCACACTGAAGCATGAATTAATTCTTTTTTACTTTTGACTAGAATCCAAAGGTGTTGTAAAGTAAGTAGTGTTAGTGATTTCTACTATTAAATCTTCATCCTCTTTATTAACTGTTGGTGTTGTTAGGAGGCTATATTCTTTTAGTTTGTTAAGAATTTGCTTATTAGCAATAAGACTTTTGAGAAAGTATGATACACTTGAATAGGTGTGTAGACTATTACTAAAAGTACAGAGTCCTTTAAAATTCGTTACCATATCAAGAATTAATTCAACAAGATTTAAACTAGTTCCCCGAATTAAGTATCGTTTCCCGGTACTGTCGACCTAAACTTAATAATCAGATTACAACACGAGATAATATAATAATCTTTTACTTTGTTCTCGATAGGTGAGTGGCAATAGGTTTCCAATTTTCAATACAATCGAATTCAATTCCTTCTCCTTTGATTGTACAGAATCTTGAGGAGATGTTTCTTGTTTAGAGGGATCGGCGGTGGGTCTCTCACGATAAGGTTTATGTTTGTCCACAAGTCGCAATGCATCTTGGAGTAAAAGCAGTTTTTTGTCATCGGCAATATTCTCATCATTATTGAATTTGCTTAGATTGTCTTCAAAATGTTCAACAGGCGAGAGGACAAGTTCAAATGGTGTTAATTTATAGGGTTTAGCCATTCTCTAGAGAAAACTGTTTACAAGTCCTGCAATTATTGGCAATAAAAGTGTGAAAAAGCTACCACCTGCTTGAAGGAGCCGTTTTCTTTTAAATTTGTTTCCCTTGTTTTTGCAAGCCAAGGCACGTACAGTGGAACGATGTTGCTTTGTCTGTTGTCTAATACCTTCTGGCAGTTGAACATTGCCCTCAGTTAAATTTAAACAAAGTTCAGATATCAGATTAATGAAATCATTGTTGACACCATGTTTGAGTATGGCCTTCCTAAGCAAGGGTTTTGAAGTGCTTAAAACGGAAAATAAATGGCGTTGTTCGTGTAGTTTCTTCAGTGTCATGATAACGACTAATAGCCTTTTCTACTGTTCACCGGAAGATATACTGTAATTTCATTGTCGAAAATGTCGATGAATACACGTAGATCCTCGGGCGTGCTCTGATTAAGATCCAGCAAAATGTAACCGTAGGGCTTGCTAGTCGCCTGAGTGTACGCTGACAATAGAAATTTAGGGGCGCCAGGGTATATCTGTTTATTGAGAGTTAATAGTGAGCTAAAATCGCGAACGACTCGATAAATAATATAGATAGTGCAATTCAAAGCAAGGGTTCGCATACATTTGCTCTGATGAAACAGATTGTGTAGAACTAGGGTTATGGAAATGTTTTCTTGATGAGACCAGACCGTGAACAATTGCAGCATTTCCTGTGAGAACTGTTCAATGGATTCAGCCAAATCATCAATAATCAGCCACGAGTTCGGTTCAATACTATTGAAAACATCAAGTCCTCTTATGAATTGTATTGGTATGGTTGTGGCAATAGCTTTTATTTTATCATAGGACTCCTGCCAAATACTATAGCAATAGTAGATTTTTTTCGGTTTTTCCAAAAACATTTTATCGCAATTTTGAATTATTCTAGCTAACAGCTTTGTTTTCCCCGACATTGAGAGCCCACACAAAAACGATCTAAAGGGCTTTTTAAACTGATACATACTGTTGACAACGGTCTGACTATAACAGACTGTAAATTATATGTGTTCAATGAATAAGTAGTAACTTTCCTATAGATCTATCTATTCAAGAACAACAAAAACAATATTTCATGGCAACATTTATTACAGCAATTTGAAAACAAATATTTGTTCAACATGAACACTTGTTCAACAAGAACAGTTGACAAAATTTCATGGTCAACATGAAAACTCTATTTGTTCAACATGGACAATGATAACACTATAAATAAACATTTATTGTCTTTAAACACTTTTCTGTACAACACTTTATGAACAATAAAAAACACTTTTGTTCATCAATAACACTTTTTGCAGCAAGCACTTTTCTGTACAACACTTTTGTCCATGTACAGCACTTTTTTTGTACAACACTTTTCTATACAGAAAACACTTGGAACATGAACTAGCACAGTTGAACATTATAGCGATTTTAAAGGTGGGGCCCCCCACCCCCCGTGAGCTGATCATAGGCCGGGTCCCCCACCCCCCGGTAACCGTGATGGAATAACCCTCGTTGTGGTCACTGCTACAGGGTAGGGGGTGGGTTAGTTGGGTCAGTGGTGGTGGTTAGTTGGTTAGTTAGGTTAATTCATCCAGACCAAGTTGATTACGATAGTTTACGCATTCAACTCGGTCTGAAATACGATAATGGCCATGAGGTAGAACACTCACACCATTCTCGAGCACATAGACTTTGTCAGATATACATGACATTGTTTTTTCCACTCTCACAGTATAATTTCTATACTGTAGAGAGCGAAGTGCCCAGAGCACTTGTGCTCTGGGCACTAGGCTACTTTCTGCACAGTCTCTGTACACGCTCAGGTTGAAATTGCTCTTTACAAAGTGTGTAGGCACCCCTTTACATGTCTTCTTTTCACCCCCACTATGTGTTTCAACGCATTAAACTTTGGGACCCGGGAACACCCCCCTGGATATCAAATCACTCCCTGTCCCTGATTTTAACATTAATAGTTGGTTTGGGGCTTGACGTTTCACAAACTCGGGGTAGAGGGATCGATTCCAGTTGGTGAAATCCATCTGCGAGCTGATGTGTTTCCCCTTTTCTAAATCACCCAATAAATCTTCAGTCCCAATTACCTTTAACAGCAGAGAATCTGTATCCCCATAGTAAACTTTAACCTCCCCCTCCCGTGGCCATTGCACCTTCCACACATTGTAAAAGAACGACAACATGAGCTTTTTTGAAATTTCTAGTACTGAACTACCGCCTGTTATATTCTTGTTCAGTACCACATTTCGCTTTTTCCTGTGTAGAAGAACCATGCTAGCCTCTATGCTCGTGAATGATGTAAGGTTGGGATCGGCAATAATTCGTGCACACTCTAGAGGGTCAGTCAAGACGTCACAACGAAATTTGTTACGGATGCTTTCACACATTTTGCCAAAAGCTGAATTTAGAATGAGCTTGTACAGATCCTTCTCTACTTTGGAGTTTGCCCTAGGACGTTTATCGACAAAAGTATCGATAAACGTTTTCAAATACGGTTTCTGATTGAACTGCAGAGCCCTATGTATTTTGGTGATCTTGAAACCATTGTTCACCATCCAGTGCAAAAGCACATGGTGAACAACGATATTCTCCTTAGGGTCCAAATCAGCAATCAGTTTTTGTTTAGAGGGAGTCCAATGCATACCCATATCCTCAATCAATGATCGAGTGTAGGGGCTCAGCGAGTCCCTAGTCACGGGTCGATTGATAAAAGAATAAACAAAATCTCTGACGGAATCGTGAAGCGCCACCGGAATGTGACCATCAATTTCAAAAAACTATCTTTGCGGTCCATTGTCCTCGAATGTGTTAATGTCGGGGAGCTCACAAGGATTCTCAAGCCATTTATAGTTCTAGCACGGCAAAGAGTAGTAGGACATTGCCAAGGAGTACAACGAGTTTATGTCAAAGAACACTGCATTTGACTTTACACTTGTGCTTTGTCCACTCGGATCGGTTGATAAGACGCGGTCCCAGTGAAAACATACCCTCCCCTCATTGAACGCTCTACAAAAAGGTGTTGATCTACATCTGTGATTAGGCCTATTTCCTCTCTACTAATTTTTAAAATCAAATCCATCACTAAATGGGGTGTAGAAAAATAATATCCTATACCTAACCCGAACTCTGAATAGATTTGGTCTGTATTCTTACAGACTATATCCAACAGAGTTAAAACGTCACTGGCCAAGTACAGTCTACAATAATCCCACCCATTTTTACAGGTCCCCTAAGTCTACACTTGGCAGTTCTTGGCATACTTATAATCCTCGGCTCTGCATTCACTGTTGGTCAGTGAGTTGTAAAAAGCTTCAATTGGAGGTAGTTTCACCTTCGCTTAAGCGAGCGCCAGAACAGTAATAATCATATGCGTATACACCTTTGCTGGTTAATAAGTCATACATTTCACTGTCTGGAAAGCGCTGTTTAAGCAAGGGAAAGCTTTCAAAATTGTCGCTTTTCTGCGCTTGAATGAGTTGACTCAATGCCTTTGGAAAAAAACTAAAAGAATCTAAAAACCTGATTTTATTCCAGCACGTACGTTCATTATCCGATGCCTGCCATTTCAGTTCGAGAAACAAAAACTTCTCGGCCGATTTGGGAATAATGTTGTAGGTAAATGAATTATTTACCCATGGACTATCTACTCCCCCTCCCTCCCTGTGCATACGTGCCAGTGCTGGTAAAATAAATTTTAAGTCATAATTAGAGTTGTGAATAAAAACAGGGATAAAAAACTGTTGGCTAACATTTAAATTACACGATTGATGCGCTACCCCCCTAAAATTACTACCCCCAGATAATATTTCCTGCCACAAGTGATCATGGTCTCTGACTTTCCCCCTCCCCACTCTTTTCCCTTTAGTCCCCTTATCCTCGTCTACAAACTCCCCCTTACAAACCCAGGATATTTTTGTATTTTTTATCTCGAGACAATCCTCTGCAGAGAGCACCATTGGATAAAGGGTATTTCTCAAACGAGAAATAGAACCATTAGCCGTGCCAATCAGTTTAGTCAGTGCCTTGACCTTACACTCATTCTCATCCAATGTCTCAACTATTTCTAACAACCGCATGGTGTTAGTACTGTCTCTTTGCGCATGAGCATAGGACATTGCAATGGCCTGGTGTTATTTGACTCGGTTTGGATATTGAGGATTATTCACCTCCACCAGCTTAGCTGCACAGTCTAAAGATATTTTGTTACATTGGAGGAGGGTATTCTGAAAATTTTTAAAGCGTAGAATGGCCCTATCCCCTGAAACCGTTTCCACTGTTTGATATCCATGCTGTCTACAATGTCTCATATGATCCCGTAGTTTTATATCACTACGAAATCGTGACAGGCATGTCGGACAGTAGAAACATACCCCCGCCCCGTGGTCCCCACCCCCCGAACTCGAAGAATGTCAGTGATTGGGTTAAAATGTCCAATTGCATTTGGGTCACTAGGTGGCGAGTATTACAACCAAACCTAATGTTTAACCAAATCAACTGACGGGTCCCGTACTGATATGACCACCCCCTTCTTTTTAGAACCAGCCCCATCTTCAACTTCAGTTTCGTACTGAACCACAGTAACGCCGATATTTAAATGGGCATTAGCCCTTTCAATAATGTCAATGGATCTTAGCGTTACTGGGTATTTTCCTTCTAAGCAATAGAAATCTACAACTGGGAAATTGGACCCTTCCCTCCCATGTACAGTCCAGTGATCTAAATTCGTCTTGGTGGCTTCATCTTTCAATGGTCGGAAAGCTGATATGAGGAAAGCATACTTGAAACACTTTTGATCTGTTTCAAAACAGATCCGCTGGACACCACGACAACCTACTAGATCTGGATTATATTTTAAAACTGTATCCCTTTCATACCCACCAGCCCCCCCTCTTAAAATAAAATCTTTCTTAAATTTACAAATATTTACACTTAAATTTTCAATAAATAAAACTACAGACCCGCTCCCATTTTCGCTATAGTTCTCGAGATGCGCAATAATTTGTCCTACCCACTCGCTAAAAACACCCTCAAAATTTTCTAAATTTAGATAAATTACGCGCATCTCGGAATGTATATAATGATAATAAATTTCACTTTTCCCCTCATTTAAATAAAACACCTTTAAAACAATTGAAACCTTAATTGAATCCCTACCCCCCAACAATTGAATTTGTTTCTCCAGTAGTGCACGAAATTTATCTACATAGGCATGCACAATCTCTACAGGATCAAACACAAAATTTCACTCCATTAGAGAATTAAAGGGTTCCCCAAACTTCGCAGTGAAAACAACTATATTATTTAATATTGTATTCGATAATAGAAAATTGGGAAAAGTTGTATCCTCTTCTTGTATATTACCCCCTCCCCCAAGTTGTTCAACAATATTTGGGCTATGTTCCACTTCAGTTGTTTGAAGTGGAAGTAGGTAATCAGTGGGAGGAGGGTTCCCCGTTAATTCGTTTGCTAAATCCTCTAAAATTTGTAGGGTATTTGGACTCAAGTCCGCCTGCCCAACTGTGCTAGGTTCTACATTAAAATAATCAACTAAAAACTCATCAATATTAGATGGTACTTCAATGGAATTAATAATACCATGCCATTCACTGATGGCTGAATTGTCTTGAATGTCATGAATGTGGTCCTCTCCTTCACTCGATGACGACGGTGAGTAAGGGACCAATGCACCAACCTATAAATGAGAAATAGCTTATTTTCAAAGTGTTCAAATCACCCCTACTGTTAAAATTTGGATTATTATTGCTTAAAACATGCTTAATTGCATTTGGTTAATTCAACTGAAAGTTCCAACTTAATATATTTACAATCTAAAACGACGCTTTACATAGAAGGCGGCAATTTGTTCAAAAAATAGTTTATTTCAGTGTTCAAATCAGCATATTTTTTTTTTCGGCACTTTTCGGGCCTGCGGCGCATCCTGCGGCACTTCTCTGGTCCGCGGCGCATCCTTGCGGCGCATCCTTGCGGCACTTCTCGGGCCTCGTGGCGCTTCTCGGGCCCGCGGCGCATCCCGCGGCGCACCCTTGTAGCGCTTCCCAGCCCCCCCACCACGTGGTTCCCAGCCCCCCTTTACATAATGCCCGTCAAAAGTTGAAATATTTTTCTCTAATTCTATACAGATTCATTAAACACAAGAGTTTAATTATTGTGAGCCGCACGAGTGTTCTTATTTTCAGGATTGAACTTCAACAGGTAGGAAAATAACGGGAACCGTTAACTTGAATTCCCCTCACTAAAATCTTTGGCACGATGTAAGGCTCAGTCCAAATTAGAACGCTGGTATGTGACAGATGGATAAAATAATCTCTCTCTTAAATCTATGTGAAAAAAAGCATTCACGGAGTTTCAAAGGCGGTGAGCATTAGCAGTAATTGACTGCACTTTTTAAGTGACCAAAAAGATTCGAGGGCAACTATGCCCCCCCCCTTTTCAGCGATGTCATAAATAGCAATCATTATTTTTGGGAATATAACTTGTTTCGCTCTTACATAGAATTCCAATTTCCTAAAAATCTAACGCTAATTTGCAGACAATTTCGCTATTTTCAGAAATATACATAGAATTACGTAAAAGCATTGAAATCCTAGACTTGGCGGCCTAACCACTAATGATAGAACAAGACTGGAAAAGTGGTGAAACAGATCTATTTATATGCTTGTGCGGAGCTTTAAGTCAAAGATTAAAACAAGATAATATTAAATTGTGAAAAAATAGCATTTCGAGTTTCAATGGTATCTAAAACTATATGTGAAGAGAGAAAATAGTAAAGATTAGAAAAAAAGAGCGGTTTCTTGCAAAAAAAATTCCATTTAGAGATTTAATAGTGGGGGGGGGGGCTAATATATCTGTGACAAGTTTATATTGGGATTTAAAAATAGTGAAAAGAAGAAATATTGGAAGAAATAGATAAGTAGGAAAAAATGCTCACATTTGCATATCCTGGCTGCACTTGGGCGCCGGATGGTCCGGGTAGTGCATGCTGGAGGGCGGTCGGGTCGAAGTCATTAATTTCTCGCGCAGATTGGGGTGCGACTTGTACAGTAGGAGCTGTGACTTGTGCAGTCAAGCCAGTGATGTCATGGGCTTGCACAGATGGCTGCACTTGGGCCGGCAGTGTGGAGCTGAAGGGTTTTGGCCAGAGGCCATATTGAACTGTTGCTCTTACAGGGGCTTGCATAGATGCAGTATCGATGTCACTGGCTTGTATAGTGGGGTTCTCCACCCCTGCGGCCCACTGTCTTTTCGGTTTTTGACCGGACTGCATTGGGGCTGGCACTGGTCGGGTTGTCTCGTCATCTCTCGCTTTCTTTGATGGAGGAGACATGTATTCTTCAGTATTTGCGGTACCCCTAGCTCTCTTTACAGCTGGAGGGGCTGCAAATTCTTCATAATTTGCCTTAAAGAAGAGAAAAAAATTAGTATCAAAAAAATTTCCCCCTTTATTTTAAAGAATGAAAATTAAATTCTACAGAATTTGTCTAGAAAAGCATTTATCTCATTTCAGTAAAAACCCATTGCATAACTTTCGAAATGTTATAAGCTCAAGAATCAGAGGGAGGCTTTAAATTAGATCGTTAACTCAGCGACCTATAGACCTAAATTTTGCAAACATAGGTTAAAATGCTATTCAATTTACACATAATATAAGCTTCTTGCAACTCCTAAGGACCTTTCTAGCCTTGCACAGTTTGTTTTCATTTTACAACGAAGCAGTTAGAAGCGAGGCATTGCCCCCTCCCCCCTTTTACATAATGTCCTAAATATATCGTTAGACCTTAATTTGAAAATAACTCGTTTCTCTACTTCCATACAGGTTGTGTAGGCCTAGCTTAATTATTGAAATCTCTTTTTGTCTGAAACTGTTTTAATTTGATGGAAGAATATTTCCTATGACTTGACCGCGTTTGTAAACAAAACCGGAAAAAGGGTGCCAGATAATTATAGGCCTCGCACTGGAGTCTTGTGTCAAAATAGAACGGCATTTTCACTAAAAATTGATAGAAGTCAGTAGACACTTTAAATTGCATTAGAGAAAGGCTAAAATTTAACGAAACGAAAATAATTTCTATTTGCGAGAATTCGGTTGTAAAACAGTGAGGGGGGGCGGGTTAGGTTTTGAGGGTAAAATGAACATATTTCACGTATTCCATCGTGTATAAAGATTTTATAGTGATGTTTGTACTAGAGTGGGGGGGGGATTTATGTGAATATACTGGAGGGTGACCAAGGAAAATAATTTTATTTGAAAATAAAAAATGTACTTACATTGCAAATTGAAGTTGGCATGGCTTCTAATTCATCAAATTTATCCATTGTTGTTTGAACTATGTTAAAATACTTTCTGATAATTGAATCACAATGCGTGCCCGTTATATACGAAATCTCAATGTCGAATTGTTATGTAAACAAGCCCTCTGATTGGCTGAGAAGGAGACACGTGATCTAACTGTTTCCTGGAAACTCATAACATTTGCATCGAGCAACAACATGAAGGAAGTGTCATTGACCTGCCCCCTTTAGACTCAATAATCCATTAATGTGAGAAAGTTCCTGTTTTTTCATTCTCACTGACAAAAACCATAAAAACAGACATAAATGTGAGAAAATTCCTGTTTTTTCATTCTCACTGACAAAAACCATAAAAACATCCATAAAAGTGACAAAATTCCTGTTTTTCAAGTGAGAAAAATACTGTTTTTTCATTCTCACTGACAAAAACCATAAAACATCCATAAATTACTGTTGACATCCATGAAAAACATCAAATAAATTGACCTACACACATAACCAACCATGAAAACATCCATAAATGTGACAAAATTCCTGTTTTTTCATTCTCACTGACAACAAACAGACATAAATTATGTAAAAAAAGTTGTAGGTGGCAGCAGGGGTGAGTCCTGGGAGATATTAGGGCATCTCTACTTACGGGGCCAAAGTTTTAATATTCATTTGTTCCCAGAGGCGCTTCATTTGAAAGAGGTCGTCATATAAACTTCAAATGGAAATTTCTGGAAATTAGGTCTTTGAGGATGACAACCCCCCCCTTCCCCGACAGCCCTCAGGTCAAGGGCTGTAAGTTATGCCCTGATGGCATATAAGGTTCTTATAGAAAGTGTTGTCATAGAAACTTCAAAAACGGCTCATTCGATTAAAAATCTAAATGGCTAGTGCCCTTTTTAATAGTCGAAAGCAATTATAAGGCAACTAATTACCCTTCCACGCCCACCATTTCTCCAAATACATCCGATCAAAATTTTAAGATAGTCATGTTGTTCAACTTAGTTGGAAGTTCTGGAAATTATATATTTGAGCAGGACACTCCTCCCAGAGTCTTCAGGGCAAGGGTTATAAGTTATGCCCTAGGGTCATATATGCTTTTTAAGGGAGGAATGCTCGTATAAACTTCAGAGAGGGCTAATTTGATTGGAAATCGAAAGTTCTAGTTCACTTTTTAAGCGTCAAAAGATATAAGGTAACCAGCCCCCTTCCCACGCCCTTTTTAGCCAAAAGCATCCGATAAATTTTTGAGATAGCTATTTTGTTAAAAATAGTTCAAAGATCATATAGCAAAAACTCCGGTGTCGACAAAACCCCCCAGGGCCCGGGGGAAAGGCCCTGTAAGTTATGCTCTTGGGGCATATATGGTTCTTATGGAAGGGATGCTTGTATAAACTTTAAAGAGGGCTCATTGGATTGGAAATTGAAAGTTTTAGTTCACTTTTTAAGCGCCAAAGGATATCGGAGGGTAACCAGCCACCCCACGCCCTTTTTTCCGAAATGCATCCGATAAAATTTTTTAGATATCTATTTTATTGAAAATAGTTCAGAGATCATATGACTAAAACTCCGGTATCAACACATCCCCCCCCCCCCCAGGGCCCAGGGGCAGGCGTGGTAAGTTATGCCCTGGGGGCATCTATGGTTCTTATAGAAGGGTTGCTCGTATAAAATTCAAAGAGGGCTCATTTCATTGGAAATTGAAAGTTCTAGTTCACTTCTTAAGAGTCAAAATAGATTGGAGGGCACCTGCCCCCCCCCGTCCATGCCCTTTTTTCTCAAGCCCATCTGATAAGAACTTTGAAATAGCCCTTTCTTAAAAAATAGTTCAAAGACCATATTACGAAAACTCCGGGGTCGACACAGTCCCCCAGGGCCCAAGGGCAGGCGTTATAAGTTATGCCTGAGGAAATATATAGTTCTTATGGAAGGGCAGCTAGTAAAAACCTCAGAGAGGGCTCATTTGATTGGAAACTTGAAGTTCTAGTTCAGTTTTTGACAGTCAAATCAGATTGGAGGTCAATTAGCCCCCCCCCTAACACCCCTTTTTCCCGAATGCATCCGATAAAGATTTTGAGATAGCCATTAAGTTTCAAATTGTTCAAAGTCAGATAACAAAAACTCAGGTGTCGTCACAACCCTAACCCTCAAGTTAAACCCTATGTCACCTCAATTCACAACCCTCAAGTTAAACCCTATGGTATATATGGTTCTTACGAAAGGGATGCTTCTAAAAGCTTCAGAGCGGGCTCATTTGATTGGAAATTGAAAGTTTGAGTTCACTTTTTAATAGTCAAAAGAGAGTAAAGGCCATACGGTGCCAAAGTTTTATTATTCATTTTTTCCCAGAGGCTCTTCATTTGAAAGAGGTCGTCATATAAACTTCAAATGGAAATATCTGGAAATTAGGTCTTTGAGGATAACAGCCCCCCCCCCTTTCCCGACAGCCCTCAGGTCAAGAGCTGTAAGTTATGCCCTGATGGCACATAAGGTTCTTATAGAAAGTGTTGTCATAGAAACTTCAAAAATGGCTCATTCGATTAAAAATTTAAATGGCCTTTTAATTTAAATGGCCTTTTTAATAGTCGAAAGCAATAGTAAGGCAACTAATTACCCTTCCACGCCCACCATTTCCCCAAATACATCCGATTAAAATTTTAAGATAGCCATGTTGTTCAACGTAGTTGGAAGTTCTGGAAATTATATATTTGAGCAGGACACTCCTCCCAGAGTCTTCAGGGCAAGGGATATAAGTTATGTCCTAGGGTCATATATGCTTCTTAAGGGAGGAATGCTCGTATAAACTTCAGAGAGGGCTCATTTGATTGGAAATCGAAAGTTCTAGTTCACTTTTTAAGCGTCAAAAGATATAGGGTAACCAGCCCCCCCCCCCCCCACGTCCTTTTTAGCCAAAAGTATCCGATAAATTTTTGAGATAGCTATTTTGTTAAAAATAGTTCAAAGATCATATAACAAAAACTCCGGTGTCGACACAACCCCCCGGGGCCCGGGGGAAAGGCCCTGTAAGTTATGCTCTTGAGGCATATATGGTTCTTATGGAAGGGATACTTGTATAAACTTCAAAGAGGGCTCATTGGATTGGAAATTGAAAGTTCTAGTTCACTTTTTAAGAGTCAAAAGTGATTGGAGGGCAACTAGTGCCTCCCCCCCTCCACGCCTTTTTTTCCTCAAACCGATCTGATAAGAACTTTGAGATAACCATTAAAATGAAAATTGCCGTTAAAAAAAGTGCAAAGACCATATAACGAAAACTCCGGGGCGGACACAGCCCCCCAGGGACCGAGAACAGGCGTTGTAATTTATGCCCTGGGGGAATATATGGTTCTTATGGAAAGGATGCTCGTAAAAACTTCAGAGAGGGTTCATTTGATTGGACATTGAAAGTTCTAGTTCGGTTTTTGAGAGTCAAAAGAGAGTGGTGGGTAACTAGCCTCCCCCCCTCCTCCACGCCACTTTTTCCCCAAATGCATGCAATAAAAATTTTGAAATAGCCATTAAGTTAAAAGTTGTTCAAAATTGTTCAAAACAAAAACTCAGGTGTCGACACAACCCCCAAGGCCCGGGGTTAGGCGTTGTAAATTATGCCTTGGGGCATATATGGTCCTTATGAAAGGAATGCTCGTATAAACTTCAGAGAGGGCTCATTTGATTGGAAATTGAAAGTTTGAGTTCACTTTTTAATAGTCAAAAGAGAGTAAATGCCTTACGGGGCCAAAGTTTTATCATTCATTTTTTCCCAGAGGCGCTTCATTTGAAAGAGGTCGTCATATAAACTTCAAATGGAAATTTCTGGAAATTAGGTCTTTGAGGATGACAACCCCCCCTTCCCCGACAGCCCTCAGGTCAACGGCTGTAAGTTATGCCCTGATGGCATATAAGGTTTTTATAGAAAGTGTTGTCATAGAAACTTCAAAAACGGCTCATTCGATTAAAAATTTAAATGGCTAGTGCCCTTTTTAATAGTCGAAAGCAATTGTAAGGCAACTAATTACCCTTCCACGCCCACCATTTCTCCAAATACATCCGATCAAAGTTTTAAGATAGTCATGTTGTTCAACTTAGTTGGAAGTTCTGGAAATTATATATTTGAGCAGGACACTCCTCCCAGAGTCTTCAGGGCAAGGGTTATAAGTTATGCCCTAGGGTCATATATGCTTTTTAAGGGAGGAATGCTCGTATAAAATTCAGAGAGGGCTCATTTGATTGGAAATCGAAACTTCTAGTTCACTTTTTAAGCGTCAAAAGATATAGGGTAACCAGCCCCCTTCCCACGCCCTTTTTAGCCAAAAGCATTCGATAAATTTTTGAGATAGCTATTTTGTTAAAAATAGTTCAAAGATCATATAGCAAAAACTCCGGTGTCGACAAAACCCCCAGGGCCCGGGGGAAAGGCCCTGTAAGTTATGCTCTTGGGGCATATATGGTTCTTATGGAAGGGATGCTTGTATAAACTTTAAAGAGGGCTCATTGGATTGGAAATTGAAAGTTCTAGTTCACTTTTTAAGAGTCAAAAGTGATTGGAGGGCAACTAGTCCCTCCCCCCTCCACGCCTTTTTTTCCTCAAACCGATCTGATAAGAACTTTGAGATAACCATTAAAATGAAAATTGCTATTAAAAAAAGTTCAAAGACCATATAACGAAAACTCCGGGGCGGACACAGCCTCCCAGGGACCGAGGACAGGCGTTGTAATTTATGCCCTGGGGCAATATATGGTTCTAATGGAAGGGATGCTCGTGAAAACTTCAGAGAGGGTTCATTTGATTGGAAATTGAAAGTTCTAGTTCGGTTATTGAGAGTCAAAAGAGATTGGAGGGTAACTAGCCTCCCCCCTCCTCCACGCCGCTTTTTCCCCAAATGCATGCAATAAATTTTTTTAAATAGCCATTAAGTTAAAAGCTGTTCAAAATTGTTCAAAACAAAACTCAGGTGTCGACACAACCCCCAAGGCCCGGGGTTAGGCGTTGTAAATTATGCCCTGGGGCATATATGGTCCTTATAAAAGGGATGCTCGTATAATTTTCAGAGAGGGCTCATCTGATTGGAAATTGAAAGTTCGAGCTCATTTTTTAATAGTCAAAAGAGATCCGAGGGCAACTAGCCCCCCTTCCCACGCCTTCTTTTTCCAAAACCATCTGATAAAAATTTTGAGATAGACACTTGTTAAAAAAGTTCCAAGGTCGGAAAATAAAAACTCCAGTGTCAATACAATCCCCCAGGACCCGGGGGGAAACGTTCTAAGTTATGCCCTAAGGGTATGTAGGGTTTTTATAAAATGGATGATCATATAAGCTTCATAGAGGGCTCATTTCATTGGAAATTGAAAGTTCTAGTTCACTTTCTTAGGGTCAAGAGATTAAAGGGTAGCTATCCCCCCCCCGCCCCGCCCTTTTTTCCTCAAACCCATCCGTTAAAAATTTTGTGATAGCCAGTTTTTTAAAATTGTTCAAAAATTACATAATAAAAACTCCGGTATCAACACAATTCCCCTGGGCTGAGGGGTAGGCTTTGTAAGTGTTGTCCTGGGGGCGTATATGGTTCTTATGAAAGGGATGCTCGTATAAACTTCAGAGAGGGCTTATTTGATTGGAAATTGAAAGTTGTAGTTAACGTTTTAAGAGTCAAAACATATACGAGGGCAACTATCCCCCCCCCACACACACCCATTTTTCTCCAAACCCTTCTGATACAAATTTTGAGATAGCCATTTTTTAAAATAGTTCAAGGGTCAGATAATAAAATATCCGGTGTCGACACAACCCCCAGGGCCTGGGGGCAGGCATTGTAAGTTATGTTCTGGGACGGTATATGGTTTTTATAAAAAGGGATACACGTATAAACTTCAGAGAGGGTTAATTTGAATGGAAATCAGAGTTCTAATTCATTTTTTCAGAGTAAAAAAAGATCGCAGGGCAAGTAAAAGATCGCCCCTCCCGCCCTTCACGTCTTTGGCTTTATCGGATGGATAAACCCATCCGACAAAAATTTGAGGTGACCATTTTGTTAAAAATTGTTCAAACATAAGATATTAAGACTCCGGGGTCGACAGAGCCCCCCATTGCTCAGGGACAGGCGTTGTAAGTTTTATTCTGGGGCATATATGTTTCTTATAGAAGGGATCCTCTTGTAAACTTCAGAGAGGGCTCATTTGATTGACAATAAAAAGTTCTAGTTCACTTTTAAAGAGTCAAAAGAGACCGAATGACAATTAGCCCTCCCCCTCCCCACACCATTTATTCCCCAAACCCATCCAATAAAAATTTTGATATAGCCGTTTTGTTAAAAAATAGTTCAAACATCAGATAATAAAAGCTCCGAGGTTGATACAAACCCATTTTTTCACTTTGATATTGTTACTTTGATATCAGTTTTGATACTTTGATGAACATTTGATTTCTTTTGTTGAAAGATCCATCAGTTCAAGAATTTATCTCCCTGTAATTTTATTTTTAGTTTCAATGCTGTAAGAACTAGAAAAGAAAATATTTTTAATATGATTCGTTTTCAGCGAAGTGCCAAAGAGCAAATAGGTTCTTGTTTTTTATTTACAGATAAGGAAGCGGTCAGTATACAAAATCTTGTTTGTAGTAAAACTGTATGCACTTTGAACAACTCTAGAAAGAACTAATAAATCCAACTAAAAGTTTGGTGTTTGATGATATTAATCGCTGAAAGCTCATCAGTTTAAAATTGATTATAGTTTTAATGTTTATTTTAAATATTAAGTACAAAAGAAAATATTAGTAATAAAATTAGTTTTCAATAAGGCGCCAATGACGCAGTAGGTTTTAGACTTTTACAGTGAGGGAAGGAGGTGATACCCAAACTCTTGTTTGTGGTGATAGATTGAATGTGAATTTCATATTTGATCTAAGTATTACTTGCTTTAAGATCTATTTACTCATTTATATTATTACTTGTTGTATGTTTTTTGCTGTGATTGCTTGTTTAATTTCTGTTCGTTTCTATTATAGAAAAGTTATAGTGTACGCCAGTCGTATCCTAACGCGAGGGAAAGGCAGTTACTCAGCTACCCAGCTTAAGTTATTGTCAATAATCCATCACTTGGAAAAATTTCGACATTTTTTACTGGGTAGAAAATTAAAGTTACGATCAGACCATAAGAGCTTACAATATTTACAAACTCTTAAAAAACCAACGGGAATTCTCGCAATAGAATACTTAAAATTCGAGATTTAGACCATGACTTTGAATACCTTAAGGGATAACAAAACGCCCTCTCTGATTACCCAAGTAGATTTTCAGATGATACCTCCTTATAAACCTAAACCGAAAAAATTAATGCAACAATAGTAGTAATGCATCTATATATTTGAACCCTACGCCTGAGGCATGGATATGTGTGTAGTTTAACCGGTACATTGGCTTACCACGGGTCAAGCACCTATTACTACGAACGAACGTGGATATGTGTGTAGTTTAACCGGTACATTAGGTTACCAGGGGTCAAGCACCTATTACTATGAACGATACCTGGCTTGGCAGACGGGTTTTCTAATGTGACACCCATTTTTTGGAGGTCAAACTTATGGATACATGTTTATTTTTTATTTTTTTTTAAACAGGTATTTTTTTAATGAAGCCCATAGCACTTTGCAGAAACCCGTGAATGTAGGACTGAAAGTCCATTCGTAGTATATCTGAATCCAATTACTAATCAAGTTAGTGTGACCGCCATTTTTTGATCTGGTTAAGTGGGTATAATCTGGTTTGGTTCTTTATTGCGAGAGGCTTACTCAATTTACATCTTAGTGTTAACTGGGTGATCTAATTGCGTAGGTACTAAAGGAACATTTGAAGGTGGAGAAAAAAAAGGGGTAATTAGTGATTGGATAATTTTAACAAGAAATGACTGAAAAGTGTTTTGTAGGAGATGGAATGAATGTGCACTGTATAATACACAAGTGATGATTTGCACAGTGTTGTCAATTTTAGATAGTTTAGAAATAAAAAAAATTAACAAGAAATGGCTGAAAAGTGTTTTGAGGGAGTTGAGTTGCACGAGGGTTGACTTGCACGAGGGTTCAGTTACATGCAGATTCAGTTACACGAGGATTAGTTAAATGGGGTCGAGTAGCACGGAGGTTCAGTTGTACGGGGTTTCGGTTATACAGGGGTTCAGTTACAAGGGGGGTTCAGTTGCACGGGGGCTATCTGCTATAAAAAACACTTCATTCTAAACAAATACGAACACTTTGAAAAGCAGACAAAAAATTGGACACTATAATCAGAATTATTTGATTAACATTTAAAAAGGGGTAATGAGATATGTGATCTGTATAATACACTAGTGATGTTTGATAAGTATTGTCAATTTAAAATAGGATCTAACGTTCCCTTCGTCCCCCCCATTTCTGAGGGCAGGGAGGGGTCAATTTTGGAGGAAAAACATCTGCATCAAGAGGAAGGCTCAGAGACCCTTCGTTCCCACATTTCCGAGGGCAGGGGAGGGGTAGAAGGTGATAGTATTCCAATACAATAATTCAAGCATAATAGAATTTATTCTCCTAGTGGAAGCTCGTAAAGCCCTTCCCCCTCCCCGCGCTAGGATTATTGCCTGGCTGTACCTCTAAATACAGAGAATTAAGGTGATAGTATTCCGATACAATAAGTCAAGTATAATAGAATTTACGCTCCTAGTGGAACCTTGTAAAACCCTTCCCCCTCTCCCGCACTAGGATTATTGCCTAGCTGTGACAATGGATATTACCTCTAAATACAGAGAATTAAGGTGATAGTATTCCGATACAATAAGTCAAGTATACTAGAATTTATGCACCTAGTGGAAGCTCGTAAAACCCTTCCCCCTCCCCGCTCTAGGGCTATTGCCTAGCTATGACAATGGATACTTCATCTAAATACACAGAAATAATGTGATATTATTCCGATACAATAAGTCAACTATAATAGAATTTATGCTCCTACTGGAAACTTATAAAAACCTTCCCCCTCCCTGCGCTAGGATTATTGCCTTGCTCTGTCAATGGATATTACCTCTAAATACAGAGAATTAAGGTGAGAGTATTCCGATACAATAAGTCAATTATACTATAATTGATGCTCCTACTGGAATCTCGTAAAAACCTTCCCCCTCCCCGCGCTAGGATTATTGCCTAGCGGTGACAATGGATATTACCTCTAAATACAGAAATTTAAGGTGATAGTATTCCGATACACTAAGTCAAGTATAATAGAATTTATGCTCCTAGTGGAACCTCGTAAAACCCTTCCCCCTCTCCCGCACTAGGATTATTGTCTAGCTGTGACAATGGATATTACCTCTAAATACAGAGAATTCAGGTGATAGTATTCAGATACAATAGGTCAAGTATAATAGAATGTATGCTCCTAGTGGAAGCTCTTAAAACCCTTCCCCCTCCCCGCGCTAGGATTATTGCCTGGCTGTGACAATGGATATTACCTCTAAATACAGAGAATTAAAGTGATAGTATTCCGATACAATAAGTCAAGTATACTAGAATTTATGCTCCTAGTGGAACCTCGTAAAACCCTTCCCCCTCTCCCGCACTAGGATTATTGCCTAGCTGTGACAAAGGATATTACCTCTAAATACAGAGAATTAAGGTGATAGTATTCCTATACAATAAGTCAAGTATAATAGAATTTATGCTCCTAGTGAAAACTCGTAAAACCCTTCCCCCTCCCCGCGCTAGGATTATTGCCTGGCTGTGCCAATGGATATTACCTCTAAATACAGAGAATTAAGGTGATATTAGTCCTATAAATTAATTCAACTATAATTTATTTTTATCTCCTTCTGTAAGCTCTTTTGACCATGCCCACTTCCCATAATTGGATTAGTACCTATGTGTGACACTTGATATAACATCTAAATAATTCAGAGTGATGGGACAGTTTTCCGATCCAAAAAGTTGTGTATGCACGTCCTGTTTCTAAAACTCGTACCACATAAGACGATTCCCCCTCTCTTTACCTCGGATTACTGCCTAGCGGTGATAATGGATATTAACTCTAAATACAGAGAATTAAGGTGATAGTATTCCGATACAATAAGTCAAGTATACTAGAATTAATGCTCCTAGTGGAAACTCGTAAAACCCTTCCCCGTCCCCGCGCTAGGATTATTGCCTAGCTATGACAATGAATATTACCTCTAAATACAGATAATTAAGGTGATAGTATTCCGATGCAATAATTCAAGCATACTAGAATTTACGCTCCTACCGGAAGCTTTTAAAACTCTTTTCCCTTACCCGCGCTCAGATTATGCCAGGCTTTGACAAAGAATAGAACAACTAAATACCTTGACTTGTGGTGTTAGTATTCCGATACAATAGTTCAAGTATAAGAGAATTTATCCTCCTAGTGGACGCTCGTCAAACCCTTCCCCCTCCCTGCGCGAGGATTGTTGCCTAGCTATAACAATGGATATTACCTCTAAATACAGAGAATTAAGGTGATAGTATTCCGATACAATAAGTCAAGTATAATAGAATTTATTCTCCTAGTGGAAGCTCGTAAAACCCTTCCCCCTCCCCCCAGTAGGATTATTGCCTAGCTGTGACAATGGATATTTTCTCTAAATTCAGAGAATTAAGGTGTTAGTATTCCAATACAATAAGTCAAGTATACTAGAATTTATGCTCCTAGTGGAAGTTCATAAAACCCTTCCCCTTCCCCGTGCTAGGATTATTGCCTAGCTGTGACAATGGATATTACCTCTAAATACAGAGAATTAAGGTGATAGTATTCCGATACAATAAGTCAAGTATAATAGAATTTATGCTCCTAGTGGAACCTCGTAAAACCCTTCCCAGTCCCCGCGCTAGGATTATTGCCTAGCTGTGACAATGGATATTACCTCTAAATACAGAGAATTAAGGTGGTAGTATTCCGATACAATAAGTCAAGTATACTAGAATTTATGCTCCTAGTGGAAGCTCGTAAAACCCTTCCCCCTCCCCGCGCTAGGATTATTGCCAAGCTATGACAATGGATCTTACCTCTAAATACATAGACTTAAGGTGGTAGTATTCCGATACAATAAGTCAAGTATAATAGAATTAATGCTCCTACTGGAAGCTCGTAAAACCCTTCCCCCTCCCCGCGCTAGGATTATTGCCTAGCTGTGACAATGGATATTACCTCTAAATACATAGAATTAAGGTGATAGTATTCCGATACAATAAGTCAAGTATACTAGAATTTATGCTCCTAGTGGAAGCTCGTAAAACCCTTCCCTCTGTAAAATCTGAGCTAATAAGGGTTTTTGACTGTAAACTCTAGTTTGTTGAAAGAAAATTATGGAAAATACACTTCTCTGGTTCAAATGTGAAACTTAAGTCCTTTTTTGGATTGAAAAATAAAACTAAATCCGTAAAATCTGAACTAATAATTCAATATTTTTTTCATAAAAACAAACTATTTTTTTTTAAACTTCGAAATTTTTCAACTTTATTTATTTTTTCTTTTTGTATCTATATTAAAATGTCAAAGTATGCTTACGGTTCTAACAATTGCGCTCTATGATTGGTCAGAGACACGATGTGGCTTTCCCACTGGTATTCTATGACCGCTTATCGTCACTACCTAGTCTACTGCATGTATTAAATCAGTATTTTTTACACAGTGGAACGATAAACACATAAGTCATATCTTTTAAAAAAGAAAGTGAAGATGGAACATTTTAATAGAGTGTGTTCTCATAACAAGGTTATTGTAGCATTGAATGCCGACAAGGAGAAGTATTTAAACTATGAAACAAGTACAAGTGGTAGCACTATTGGAAATGTATGCATGCATTGTCATGACAGTAAGGAATTAAATTTCTTTGGGATATCGAAAAAATTCAACTCTTATGATGGTGGTTATGCGAGATTGAGATCTCCAGAGATGATTGCACTCAAAGAGAAAGCTAACATAAAAATAATTGTTGATGATAGAGGACGACTCCTTGCTACTGCTGCAGGTAACACATTACCTACGGATACATCCAATCATCAGCTTTCGGGTATTAGCATTCAACGGAAGGCTAATAAAAGAAAGGCCTACTCTGCTACTAATATCGTAAGCCATATCTTGTTTACGTGCCGAAACTGCTACCTGTGTAAAAATAATGTGTTAATAGACAGTGAAATTGCAAGAAAAATAAAAATGGCAATGTCAAAAAATATCACTACGGAATATAAAGATGAAACGATGAAGAACAAAGCACCAGCAAACATTACTGGCATTGATCAAACAGTCAATGAATCAAATAATAGCAAAGACGAAAAGCATATTGAGCCTGTTCATGAGACACCAGTAAAAATTATGTATGATTCAAATTGGAATAATGATTATTCTACTGACTACGAACTAAGAGACGACAATAACTACAATATCAAGAGAGAACATGGTGAACTATTTTATGGAACAGATTCAAAATGTCCAAAGTTAATTATTGATATTAATAATGTATCATAATATATTTTTGTATTAATATTAAACATAGCATTATTTCATTAAAAATATTACATTGTTACGTGTTCATTATTTTTTAGAGTAATCTAGCGTATCAAGCGTTTAGAATGTATATTAAAACATCTGAGATGTAGGAAAAGGAATTTGCGTACATCTATTGTCAGACACCCTATTTCCGTAAAATCTGAGCTATTAAGGGTTTTTGACCGTAAACTCTAGTTTTTTTTTGTAAGAAAAATTATGGAAATACAATTCTCTGGTTCAAATGCGGAACTTAAGTCTATTTTTGGATCGAAAAATAAAACTATTTCCGTAAAATCTGAGCTAATAAAGCTTTTTCGACCGTAAACTCTAGTTTCTTGTAGGAAAATTTTGTAAAATACATTTTTGTACGTATCTTAAAATGACAAAATATCATTCTTGAATTCACCTCTTGGATACACAATACTGAAATTATAAAAAAAAAATTTTAATACTTCCCCCCAAACTCAAATTTTCCAAAATTCTACTATAGAAGCTTTTAAAATATTTCTATATTGCTTTATTTCATTTTTTTAAGGTTAATTTAGACGAAGTTACGTGCGCGCACGTAACCTCGTCTAAATTAACCTTAAAAAAATGAAATAAAGCTATGTCGACTTTGCATATTTTATTCAACATATCCGAGAAAGCGCTGGAGGGGAGCATTCCTTTCGACTTTTGGGGGATGTTTCCCCCATTTTTCGATAATCAGGCAATTTTCTCAAGCTCTTTTCTCAAGGTCATAGCTTTTGACTGACAACACTAACATCAACCCTATATGGGGTCGTGGGTTCGAGTCCCACACCTGACAATTTTTTTCTTATTCTAAATCTTTGGAAACAGCCTCTATTTCTGACCAAGAGCTTTAGAAAATTGCCTGATTTTCGATAAATGGGGAAACATCCTCGAATCGTTACTGATATGATATTAGTACGTAAACTACAAACTTACAAAAATATCCAGAACTTTTTTTTCTTATAGCCTTGACTTTGAAGACTTTGTCGCCCTCTACTATAACTTCACCAATACATCCTTCTGCCAATCAAACCATCTCCCCCAAAACACTTTTCAGTCATTTCTTAATAAATTTTTTTTATTTCAACTCACCCACACGGGTTTTTCTGCATTTGAACCAGAGAATGGAATTAAGTTTCACATTTGAACGATAGAATTTTATTTTCCATAATTTTCTTATAGGAAACTAGAGTTTATGGTCAAAAATCACACACACACACACACACAGAAACTTACACACACACACATAAAAACTTACACACACACACACACACACACACACACACACACTAACACACACACACACACACAAAAACAAACACAAACACAAAAACTTACACACCCACAAAAACTTACACACACACACAAAAATTTACATGCACGCAAAAACTTACACACACATAAAAACTTACACACACACACAAAAACTTACACACACACACAAAATAACAAAACTTACAGACACAAAAAAAAAAAAACTTACACACATATAAAAACTCACACACACACACACACACACAAAAAAAAATTTACACACAAAAAAACAAAAAACAAAATTAAACACACAAATAAAATTACACACACACACACACACACACAACTTACACATACACACAAAAAAACTTACACAAAAAAAACTTCTCTGAGTGTTGAAAATGATTTCATGACATTATTTTATTTTTTTTTTCTTGTCCCCACACAAACTTACACACACACACACACACAAAAACTTACACAAACACAAAAACTTACACACCCACAAAAACACACACACACAAAAATTTACATGCACGCAAAAACTTACACAAACAAACAAAAACTTACAAACACACACAAAAAAAACTTACAGACACACAAAAAAATAAACTTACACACACATAAAAACTTACACACACACACAAAAAAAAAATTAAAAAACACGCAAAAAAAAAAAAAAAAATTACACACACAAAAAAAAACTTACACACACACACACACACACAAAAAACACATCCCCCAATGCAAAAATACACACACAAAAAAAAACTAATATTATTTTTTAAAACTATTTAAGGACATTATTTTAGTTTTTTTTTTCTTGTCCCAAACTATTTTTTTTATAATTAACCATTTAGAGACCAATTTGATCAACTTGGAGAAAGTTCAAATAGAATCATTACTGATATTGATATTAGTGGGTAAACTACAAACCGACAAAAATATCCGGAACTTTTTTTTTCTTATAACCTTGACTTTGAAGACATTGTCGCTCTCCACTATAACTTCGCTAATACATCCTTCTGTCAATCAATCCATCTCCTCCAAAACACTTTTCAGTCATTTCTTGTTAAAATTTTTTTTTATTTCAACTCACACGGGTTTTTTCTACATTTGAACCAAAGAATAACACTTTTCAGTCATTTCTGGTTAAATTTTTTTATTTCAACTCACCATCACGGGTTTTTCTACATTTGTAGAGACATACACACAGTCCGAAGAGACACAAAAATCCCAAAGAGACACACACAAGCTTCTAAAGTAAAATTTTAGAAAATTTTGAATTTGGGGGGGGGAGGGGGATTTTCAAAACCTCTTCCCGTGATATAACGTGTCCTCTGAAGTCGATTCTGATGTTTTAGCACTCTATCTAGTAGTGCTTTAGAAATATTTTAAAAGCTTCTATAGTAGAATTTTGGAAAATTTGAGTTTGGGGGGAAGTATTACAATTTTTTTTATAATTTCTGTATTGTGTATCCAAGAGGTGAATTCATAAATGATATTTTGTCATTTTAAGATACGTACAAAAATGTATTTTACATAATTTTCTTACAAGAAACTAGAGTCTACGGTCGAAAAAGCCTTATTAGCTCAGATTTTACGGAAATAGTTTTATTTTTCGATCCAAAAATAGACTTAAGTTCCGCATTTGAACCACAGAATTGTATTTCCATAATTTTCTTACAAAAAAAACTAGAGTTTATGGTCAAAAACCCTTAATAGCTCAGATTTTACGGAAATAGGGTGTCTGACAATAGAACGCAAATTCCTTTTCCTACATCTCCGATGTTTTAATATACATTCTAAACGCTTGATACGCTAGCTTACTCTAAAAAATAATGAACACGTAACAATGTAATATTTTTAATGATATAATGCTATGTTGAATATTAATACAAAAATATATTATGATACATTATTAATATCAATGATTAACTTCGGACATTTTGAATCTGTTCCATAAAATAGTTCACCATGTTCTCTCTTGATATTGTAGTTATTGTCGTCTCTTAGTTCGTAATCAGTAGAATAATCATTATTCCATTTTGAATCATATACAATTTTTACTGGTGTCTCATGAACAGGCTCAATATGCTTTTCGTCTTTGCTATTATTTGATTCATTGACTGTTTGATCAATGCCAGTAATGTTTGCTGGTGCTTTGTTCTTCATCGTTTCATGTTTATATTCCGTAGTGATATTTTTTGACAACGCCATTTTTATTTTTCTTGCAATTTCACTGTCTATTAACACATTATTTTTACACAGGTAGCAGTTTCGGCACGTAAACAAGATATGGTTTACGATATTAGTAGCAGAGTAGGCCTTTGTTTTATTAGCCTTCCGTTGAGTGCTAATACCCGAAAGCTGATGATTGGATGTATCCGTTTGTAATGTGTTACCTGCAGCAGTAGCAAGGAGTTGTCCTCTATCATCAACAATTATTTTTATGTTAGCATTCTCTTTGAGTGCAATCATCTCTGGAGATCTCAATCTCGCATAACCACCGTCATAAGAGTTGAATTTTTTCGGTATCCCAAAGAAATTTAATTCCTTACTGTCATGACAATGCATGCATACATTTCCAATAGTGCTACCGCTTGTACTTGTTTCATAGTTTAAATACTTCTCCTTGTCGGCATTCAATGCTACACTAACCTTGTTATGAGATCACACTCTATTAAAATGTTCCATCTTCACTTTCTTTTTGAAAAGATATGACTTATGTGTTTATCGTTCCACTGTGTAAAAAATACTGATTTAATACATGCAGTAGACTAGGTAGTGACGATAAGCGGTCATAGAATACCAGTGGGAAAGCCATATCGTGTCTCTGACCAATCATAGAGCGCAATTGTTTGAACCGTAAGCATACTTTGACATTTAAGATAGATACAAAAATAAAAAAATAAATAAAGTTGAAAAATTTCGAAGTTAAAAAAAAATAGTTTGTTTTTATGAAAAAAATATTGAATTATTAGTTCAGATTTTACGGATATAGTTTTATTTTTCAATCCAAAAAAGGACTTAAGTTTCACATTTGAACCAGAGAATTGTATTTTCCATAATTTTCTTTCAACAAACTAGAGTTTACAGTCAAAAACCCTTATTAGCTCAGATTTTACAGGGGGAAGGATTTTACGAGCTTCCACAATGAGCATAAATTCTAGTATACTTGACTTATTGTATCGGAATACTATCACCTTAATTCTATGTATTTAGAGGTAATATCCATTGTCATAGCTAGGCAATAATCCTAGCGCGGGGAGTGGGAAGGGTTTTACGAGCTTCCAGTAGGAGCATCAAGTCTATTATAATTGACTTATTGTATCGGAATACTACCAACTTAATTCTATGTATTTAGAGGTTATATCCATTGTCATAGCTAGGGAATTATCTTCGCGCAGGGAGTTGGAAGGGACTTAAGATGTTACACTAGGAGCATCATATTTATTATACTTAAAATATTTTATATTAATTATTTCAACTTAATTCTCTGTCTATTGAGGTAATATCTATTTTCACATCTTGGCACTAATCCTCGCGTAGGGATGGGGAAGGGTTTTACGAGCTTCCACTAGGAGCATAAATTATATTATACTTGACTTATTGTATCGGAATACTATCACCTTAATTATCTATTTTTAGTGGTAATATAATTTGTCACAACAAGGACATAATCCTCGCACGGGTAGCTGGAAGGGTTTTTCGAACTTCCACAAGGAGCATTAATACTAGTATACTTGACTTATTGTATCAGAATACTAACACCTTAATTATCTGAATATAGAGAAAATATCCATTGTCACAGCTAGGCAATAATCCAAGTGGGGGGAGTGGGAAGGGTTTTACGAGCTTCCACTTGGAGCATTAATTCTATTATACTTGACTTATTGTATTGGAATACTAACACCTTAATTCTCTGTATTTAGAGGTAATATCCATTGTCATAGCTAGGCAATAATCCTAGCGCGGGGAGGGGGAAGGGTTTTACGAGCTTCCACTAGGAGCATCAATTCTAGTATACTTGACTTATTGTATCGGAATACTATCACCTTAATTCTCTGTATTTAGAGGTAATATCCATTGTCACAGCCAGGCAATAATCCTAAGGCGGGAGAGGGGAAAGGGTTTTACGAGCTTCCACTATGAGCATCAATTCTATTATACTTGAATTATTGTATTTGAATACTAACACGGTAATTCTATGTATTTAGAGGTAATATCCATTGTCATAGCTAAGCAATAATCCTAGAGGGGTGAGCGGGTAGGGTTTTATGAGATTCCACTAGGAGCATTAATTATATTATAATATACTTATTGTATAGGAATAAAATCATCTTAAATCTCTTTATTTAGAGGTAATATACATTGTCACAGCTAGGCAATAATCCTAGTGCAGGAGAGGGGGAAGGGTTTTACGAGCTTCCACTAGGAGCATAAATTCTATTATACTTGACTTATTGTATCGGAATGCTATCACCTTAAATCTCTGTATTTAGAGGTAATATCCATTGTCATAGCTAGGCAGTAATCCTAGCGCGGGGAGGGGGAAGGGTTTTACGAGGTTCCAGTAGGAGCATCAATTCTAGTATACTTGACTTATTGTATCGGAATACTATCACCTTAATTCTTTGTATTTAGAGGTAATATCCATTGTCATAGCCAAGCAATAATCCTAGTGCGGGTGAGGGGGAAGGCTTTTACGAGGTTCCACTAGGAGCATGAATTCTATTATACTTGACTTATTGTATCGGAATACTATCACCTTAATTCTCTGTAAAAAAGTTAAAGTTGAAGAATAATACCATAAAGAATAAGTAAAATAATACGGTCCCCTGTCCTTAATTAACGTAAAGGAAAGTCAAAGAAAAGACAAAGCATGTGTTGCCCTAGTCGATTATTTCTTATACGATAAAGAACTACCTAATGGCTTGGAAACACTAAAAAAAAGGTTAATTTTATTATGATTTAGAAAAAAAATATTATGTAGAATATTAACCAATACTACCAATAGACATCAAACATCAATAATCCCGGTTTTACCCGAAAATCTAGAAATCCATTCCTTTAATTTTTTCTTTCCAAAATGGATGGACACCTAAGAATTAATCAAACATTCAAGAAATTGAAACAATGTTTTTTTGTCCCGTCAGCCCTAACAAAATTTAAAGATTTTATAAATGGTTGTGACTGAATTTGTGTGGCTGAATTTTAGGGGGGGGGGCTTACCTGGTCTAATCGGCACTTCCAGTGCTGTATAATTGAAACCTCAAGATAAATTATCATAGGCAGCACAATAGCGCTGCCTATGATAATTTTATTGGTAATCAGAAGTTCTACTGGCCTTTTTAACAGTCAAAAATGATTGGAGGTCAACCAGAAAACACCCCCCCCCCCGTACACCAATCATAATTTTTCAGATAGCCGTTTTGTTCAGTGTGGTTGAAAGGTCCAGAAATTATGTCTTTGAGGATACCCCCCCCCCATATAGCCCTCAAGGCAAGGGTTGTAAGTTACGCCCTGGGGGTATATAAGATTTTTACAGAAATGGTGGTCGTACTAACTTGAAAGAGGGCTCATTGGATTGGTAATCAGAAGTTATAGTGCTCTTTTTAAGAGTCAAAGTGATCAGAAGGCAAACCCCCCGCCCACACACAAACACGACGTATTTTCCCGAAACATATCTGATAGAAATTTTAAGATGGCCATTTGTTGTCGTTGAAACTTCGAAAAGGGCTCAGTCGGTTGGTAATTGAAAGGGCTAGTGCCTTCTTTAATAGTCAAAAGTGATTGGAGGGCAACCATCGCCCCCACCCCACGCCCATCTTTTCCCCAAACGCTTCCAGTCAAAATTTCGAGAAGTTATTTTGCTTGACGTAGTTTAAAAGTCCGGATATTATGTATTTGAGGATGAGATTCCCCTCACAGTCGTCAGGGCAAGGGTTGTAAGGTTTGCCCCGGCATTTAAAGTTTTTATGGAAACGGTGATCGAAGTTAAAGAACCCTTTTTAAGAGACAAATTTATCGGAGGGCAGCTATACCCCCCCCCCCAAGTCATATTTTCCGCAATTGCATCCGATAGAAATTTTAAGATGGTTATTTTTTCAAAAATAGTTCAAAGATCTCATAACACGGCCTTTGGGGTTGACACAACCCCCCAGGGTATAGGGGGTAAGTATTTTAAGCTATGCCCCGGGTGGTGTAAGGTTTTTACGAAGAGGTGGTCTTGTGAACTTTAGAGAAGGCTCATATGATTGGAAATGCATAGTTCTAATTCCATTTTAAGAGTCAAGCGTGATGGTGAGAAAATATCCCCCCCCCTGATATCCTCTTTCCCCCAAACACATTCGATCGAAATGGTGAGAGAATATAACAATGTCTTTAGTAATCAAAGAGAATATAACAATGTCTCCAGTAATAAATTATAAGAAATATTTAGGCGGACGTTGAACTAAATCAAAACAAACTATGAGAATAAGGACTTTCAAAAAGGTGACAAAGCGATATCTTTAGAACAACTTATAGTATTAAGTTAGATCTTTAAGAGTATGTTGTGGGAGATTTTAAACTGGCCAGAAGGCATTGTGTGTGAGTAGTATGCTAATAGGCACCACTGACCTTACATGTATAAGGTACAGAACTTACGCCTGAGGCGTGAATATACAGTGCAGTTTGACGTGCACATTGCAAAAAGCGACCAATCCTTTTATATTATATACCTATAAAGTGATCAAACACGTTTTGAAAGTATAATTGAGATTGTTAACGCAACCAGACGGGTTTTTGAGACATCATCCACTGTTCCATTTCTTTGAAGTATGTCCTATCAGACTGGTTTCTGATTTTTTGGACAATTGCCTTTAGTCAAGACTAGTTTGTTAGGAATGTGTGTCGCTGCTAATTAAAGAATAGGATGCTGTACTCAGAATTGATTGATTGGCCTATGGTTTTATATCATTTTGCGTAAAAGCTAACTCTAGATGCAAAAAAAGGGTATAGCATTTGCGAATTGGACTATACGAACGATATTAATTGAATAATAGGGAAAAAAACAGAGCTAGATAGTATTTGCGAATTGGATCGTATGAAGGTGGAGAAAAAAGGGTTAAACTGATTATCAGTTAAGGTATCTCCTCAGGGTTGTTAACTCATAGCTTATTTATTATAAATTTGGAACAATATCAATCTATGAAAAAGGTTAACAATGATAAAATGGTCTTGTGACTTGACATAGCTTTACTTCTTCGATGTGTTCTGTATAATACACAAGTGGCGTTTGAACAGTGTTGTCAGTTTAAAATAGAGTCTAACGTTATATTATACTAAAAAGTTGATACTAAGAGAGATGTAGATGGCAAGAAAAGAATTTTAATAATGAAATTCAGAACAAACCTTAGAAATCCTTGCAAATCAAGCAGTAAGGTGTATGTGAGTACGAACCATCAAGGATCATAAGCACCAGCGACCCTAACCACCAGAGACCTCAACCCCCCAAAGGTGCCCTATCCCCAAACTCGAAGGGCCCCCCCTCCCCTCCGACTTTTTGGCCCCCTTCCCCCTTTTTTTTATTTTTTTTTGAAGTTTTTTTTACTTTTTTTTATTATATTTTTTAACATGATATATTTTTTTCAACTTTTTTTACTTGTCTTAGAATGAAATAAAACATACTTAAAACAAAAAAAAAATTACATTTAATATTTTCCAAACTCAAAATGAGAATGGTATAGACATGTTAGTCATGACTTTTAATGTCAGAAAAATAATGTTTGTAGTAGTACTTTTCTTTTATTGGACTAAAAATTGTTTTTTGGACTTCGAAATTATTCAACTTTTTTTTTATGTATCTTAAAATGACATAAAATATGCTTACGGCTCTAACAATTGTACTCTATGCTTGCACAGAGGCACGATGCGGCTTTCCCACTGTTACTTTATGGCGGGTTATCGTCACTATCTAGTCTATTGCATGTATTAAATCAGTATTTTTTATGCAGTGGAACGATAAACACATAAGTCATATCTTTAAAAAAAAGTGAAGATGGAGCATTTTAATAAAGTGTGTTCACATGACAATGTTATTGTAGCATTGAATGCCGACAATGAGAAGTATTCAAACTATGAAACAAGTACAAGGGGTAGAGCTATTGGAAATGTATGCATGCATTTTCAAGACAGTAAGAAATTAAATTTCTTTGGAGTACCGAAAAAATTCGACTCTTATGTTGGTGGATATGCAAGATTGAGATCTCCAGAGATGATTACACTCAAAGAGAATGACAAAATAAAAATAATCGTTGATGATAGAGGACAACTCCTTGCTACTGTTGCAGGTAACACATTACCTACTGATACATGCTATCGTCAGCTTTCGGGTATTAGCATTCAACGGAAGATCGAAAAAAGAAATGCCTACTATTCCACTAATATCATAAAGCATATCTTGTCTACGTGCCAAAACTGTTACCTTTGTAAAAATAATGTGATAATAGCCAGTGAAATTGACAGAAAAATAAAAAGGGCATTGACAGCAAATATCACTATGGAATATAAAGATGAATGGATGAAAAGCAAAGTACGAGCAAACGTTACTGCCATTGATCAAACAGTCAATAAACCAAATAATACCAAGACGAAAAGCACATTGAGCCTGTCGATGACACACCAGTAAAAATTGTGTATGACTCAAAAAGGAATAATGATTATTCCACTGATTACGAACTAAGAGAAGACAATAACTACAATATCAAGAGAGAACATGGTGAACTATTTTATGGAACAGATTCAAAATTGCCAAAGTTGATCATTGATATTAATAATGTATCATAATATATTTTTGTAACAATATTCTGTGTCGGATTATTTCATTAGAACTATGTTATACATTACATTGTTATGTGTTCATTATTTTAGAGTAAACTAGCATATCAAACGTTTAGAATGTCTATTAAAACATCGGAGATGTAAGAAAAGGAATGTGCATACATCTATTGTCAGACACATGGGATAACATTGACAAAATCTAGGTACAAGAATGAATAAATTCTTTATTAACATCACTTGTTGAATATGTCATTATGAAAAAATTGTAAGTAAGTAAGTAACGCACTCTTTCTTGAATTCCTCTATTGGATACACAATACAGAAATTTAATTCAGGAAATTATAAAGAAATTTAACAAATTCTTATTAACATTCTTTATCGATTGAATTTGCTTCCATCAACATCTTTTGTCAGATACAACGAATAAAATTGACAAAATGCAAATATCAGAGTGAATAAAATACTTTATCAACATCCTTTATCGAATATGTTGGATAAAATTGACAAAATCTAAGTATCAGAGTGATTAAAATCTAAGTATTAGAGTGATTAAATTATCACTTAAATTATCAACATCCCTTTCTCGGATACATGGGATAAAATTTACTAAATCTAAGTATCAGATGTGAATAAAGGCTTTATCAACATCATTTGTCGGGTATATCGGATAAAATTGACAAAATATAAGTATCATATCGATTAAATTCTATATCAACATCCATTTCTCGAATACATGGGATAAAATTGACAAAAGCTAAGCGTTAGAGTTAATATTTTTTTATTAACATCTTTTGTCAGATGCAACGAATATAGTTGACAAAATCTAAGTATCAGAGTGAATAAATTTTTTTATCAACACCTTTTGTCAGATACATCAAATATAATTGAAAAAATCTAAGTATGAGAGTGAATAAATGCATTATCAACATCATTTGTCGGGTATATCGGATAAAATTTACAAAATATAAGTATCATATTGATTAAATTCTATATCAACATCCATTTCTCAAAATACATTGGATAAAATTGACAAAAGCTAAGTGTCAGAGTGAATATTTTTTTATTAACCTCTTTTGTCAGATACAACGGATATAGTTGACAAAATCTAAGTATCAGAGTAAATAAATGCTATATCAGCATCCTTTGTCAGATATGTTGGATAAAATTGACAAAATCTAAGTGTCAGAGTGAATAAATTTTTTTTATCAACACCTTTTGTCAGATGCATCAAATAAAATTGAAAAAATCTAAGTATCAGATTGAATAAATGCATTATCAACATCATTTGTCGGGTATATTGGATAAAATTGAAAAAATCTAAGTATCAGATTGATTAAATTCTATATCAACATCCATTTCTCGAATACATGGGATAAAATTGACAAAAGCTAAGTGTCAGAGTGAATAATTTTTTTTTATCAACATCTTTTGTCAGATACAACGAATATAATTGACAAAATCTAAATATCAGATTGATTAAATTCTATATCAGCATCCTTTGTCGGATATGCTGAATAAAATTGACAAAAGCTAAGTGTCAGAGTGAATTAATTTGTTTTATCAACATCTTTTGTCAAATACATCAAATATAATTGACAAAATCTAAGTATCAGAGTGATTCAATGCTTTATCAGCATCCTTTCTCGGATATCTCAGATAAAATCTAAGTATCAGAGTGATTAAAATCTATATCAACATCCCTTTCTCGAATACATGGGATAAAATTGACAAAAGCTAAGCGTCAGAGTGAATATTGTTTTTTATTAACATCTTTTGTCAGATACAACGAATATAGTTGAAAAAATCTAAGTATCAGAGTGAATAAATGCTATATCAGCATCCTTTGTCTGATATGTTGGATAAAATTGACAAAATCTAAGTGTCAGAGTGAATAATTTTTTTATCAACACCTTTTGTCAGATACATCAAATTTAATTGACAAAATCTAAGTATCAGAGTGAATAAATGCATTATCAACATCATTTGTCGGCTATATCAGATAAAATTGACAAAATCTAAGTATCAGATTGATTAAATTCTACATCAACATCCATTTCTCGAATACATGGGATAAAATTGACAAAAGCTAAGTGTCAGAGTGAATAATTTTTTTATCAACATCTTTTGTCAGATACAACGAATATAATTGACAAAATCTTAATATCAGATTGATTAAATTCTATATCAGCATCCTTTGTCAGATATGCTGGATAAAATTAACAAAAGCTAAGTGTCAGGGTGAATAATTTTTTTTTATCAACATCTTTTGTCAAATACTTCAAATATAATTGACAAAATCTAAGTATCCGAGTGATTAAATGCTTTATCAGCATCCTTTCTTGGATATCTCGGATAAAATCTAAGTATCAGAGTGATTAAAATCTATATCAACATCCCTTTCTCGGATACATGGGACAAAATTGACGAAATCTTAGTATCAGAGTGAATAATTTTTTTTTATCAACATCTTTTGTCAGATACAACGAATATAATTGAGAAAATCTAAATATCAGATTGATTAAATTCTATATTAGTACACTTTGTCAGATATGTTGGATAAAATTGACAAAAGCTAAGTGTCAGAGTGAATAAATTTTCTTATCAACATCTTTTGTCAAATACATCAAATATAATTGACAAAATCTAAGTATCAGAGTGATTAAATGGTTCATCAGCATCCTTTGTCGGATATCTCGGATAAAATCTAAGTATCAGAGTGATTAAATTCTATATCAACATCCCTTTCTCGGATACATTGGATAAAATTGACAAAATCTAAGTATCAGAGTGAATAATTTTTTTTTATCAACATCTTTTATCAGTTACAACAAATATAATTGACAAAATCTAAATATTATGAAAAAATTGTATGTAAGTAAGTAACAAACTCTTTCTTGAATTCACCTCTTGGATACACAATACAGAAATTTAATTCAGAAAATTATGAAAAAAAATGAACAAATTCTTTATTAACATTCTACAAAACCTGCGTATTATAATGAATAAATTCCTTATCATCATCCTTTGTCGGTTACGTCGGATAAAATTGACAAATCTAACTATCAGAGTGAATAAATTCATTATCAAAATCCTTTGTCGGATATGTCGGATAAAATTGACAAAATCGAAGTGTCAGAGTGAATAAATTTTTTCCATCAACATCTTTTATCAGATACAACGAATATAATTGACAAAATTGAATCGTCAGGGTGAATAAATGCTTTATCAGCATCCTTTGTCGATTCTGCCGGATAAAATTGACAAAATTTAGGTGTTAGAGGGAATTTTTTTTATCAACATCTTCTCTTGGATACATCGGATAAAATTGACAAAATCTAAGTATCAGATTGAATAAATGCTTTATACACATCATTTGTCGGATATGACGGATAAAATTGACAAAATCTAACTATCAGAGTGAATAAATTAATTATCAACATCCTTTGTCTGATATGTCGGATAAAATGGACAAAATCTAAGCATCAGAGTGATTAAATTCTATATCAATATCCCTTTCTCAGATACATTGGATAAAATTGATAAAATATAAGTATCAGAGCGAATAAATGTTTTATCAACATCCTCTAAATGCATTATCAACATCATTTGTCGAGTATATCGGATAAAATTGAAAAAATCTAAGCATCAGATTGATTAAATTCTATATCAACAACCCTTTCTCAAATACATAGGATGAAATTGACAAAATCTATGTGTCAGAGTGAATAATTTTTTTTTTACCAACATCTTTTGTCAGATACATCGAATATAATTGACAAAATCTAAGTATTAGAGTGAATATATGCTTCGTCAACATCCCTTGTCGAATATATCCGATAAAATTGACAAAATCTAAGTACCAGAGTGAATAAATGCATTATCAACATAATTTGTCGGATATGTCGGATAAAATTGACATGTCGGATAAAAGTTACAAAATATAAGTGTCAGAGTGAATAATTTTTTTTTATCAACATCTTTTGTCAGATATATCGAATATAATTGACAAAATCTAAGTGTCAGTGTGAATAATTTTTTTTATCAACATCCTTTGTCAGATACATCGGATAAAATTGACAAAATCGAAGTGTCAGAGTGAATAAATGCTTTATCAACATCATTTGTCGGATATGTCTGACAAATTTGTTTTTATCAAGGATACATCTGAATGCGTTTAAGGTATTGTACGAATGGCTTGCAAAAAACATGAAAATACTACTACTAGTAACAACTCACTGCACCACAAAACCATCTGAGGTAGTCACGGCTATTTTTCGCGCCGCGAAAAAATAATAGCCGTGACTACCTCAGATGGTCGAGGTAGTCACGTAGTATATATATATATATATATATATATATTTATATATATATATATATATATATATATATATATATATATATATATATATATATATATATATATATATATATATATATATATATATATATATATATATATATATATATATATATATATATATATATATATAAAATAGTTCAAAGACCATATTACGAAAACTCCGGGGTCGATACAGTCCCCCAGGGCCCAAGAGCAGGCGTTATAAGTTATGCCTGAGGAAATATATAGTTCTTATGGAAGGGATGCTCGTAAAAACCTCAGAGAGGGCTCATTTGATTGGAAACTTGAAGTTCTAGTTCAGTTTTTGACAGTTAAATCAGATTGGAGGCCAATTAGCCCCCCCCCTAACACCCCTTTTTCCCGAATGCATCCGATAAAGATTTTGAGATAGCCATTAAGTTTCAAATTGTTCAAAGTCAGATAACAAAAACCCAGGTGACGTCACAACCCCCAGGGCCCGGGGGCAGGCGTTGTAAGTTAAACCCTATGGCATATATGGTTCTTACGAAAGGGATGCTTCTATAGGCTTCAGAGCGGGCTCATTTGATTGGAAATTGAAAGTTTGAGTTCACTTTTTAATAGTCAAAAGAGAGTAAAGGCCATACGGTGCCAAAGTTTTATTATTCATTTTTTTCCAGAGGCTCTTCATTTGAATGAGGTCGTCATATAAACTTCAAATGGAAATTTCTGGAAATTAGGTCTTTGAGGATGACAGCCCCCCTTTCCCCGATAGCCCTCAGGTCAAGAGCTGTAAGTTATGCCCTGATGGCACATAAGGTTTTTATAGAAAGTGTTGTCATAGAAACTTCCAAAAACGGCTCATTCGATTAAAAATTTAAATGGCTAGTGCCCTTTTTAATAGTCGAAAGCAATTGTAATGCAACTAATTACCCTTCCACGCCCACCATTTCCCCAAATACATCCGATTAAAATTTTAAGATAGCCATGTTGTTCAACGTAGTGAAAGGGATGCTCGTATAAACTTCAGAGAGGGCTTATTTGATTGGAAATTGAACGTTATAGTTAACGTTTTAAGAGTCAAAACATATACGAGGGCAACTAGCCCCCCCCCCCCCCCCCACACACACCCATTTTTCTCCAAACCCTTCTGATAAAAATTTTGAGATAGCCATTTTTTAAAATAGTTCAAGGGTCAGATAATAAAATCTTCGGTGTCGACACAACCCCCAGGGCCTGGGGGCAGGCATTGTAAGTTATGTTCTGGGACGGTATAAGGTTTTTATAAAAGGGATACACGTATAAACTTCAGAGAGGGTTCATTTGAATGGAAATCATAGTTCTAATTCATTTTCTCAGAGTAAAAAAAGATAGCAGGGCAAGTAAAAGATCGCCCCTCCCGCCCTTCACGTCTTCGGCTTTATCGGATGGAAAAAACCCATCCGACAAAAATTTGAGGTGACAATTTTGTTAAAAATTGTTCAAACATCAGATATTAAGACTCCGGGGTCGACAGAACCCCCCACGGCTCAGGGACAGGCGTTGTAAGTTTTATTCTGGGGCATATATGTTTCTTATAGAAGGGATCCTCTTGTAAACTTCAGAGAGGGCTCATTTGATTGACAATAGAAAGTTCTAATTCACTTTTAAAGAGTCAAAAGAGACCGAATGGCAATTAGCCCTCCCCCTCCCCACACCATTTATTCCCCAAACCCATCCAATAAAAATTTTGATATAGCCGTTTTGTTAAAAAATAGTTCAAACATCAGATAATAAAAGCTCCGAGGTTGATACAAACCCATTTTTTCACTTTGATATTGTTACTTTGATATCAGTTTTGATACTTTGATGAACATTTGATTTCTTTTGTTGAAAGATCCATCAGTTCAAGAATTTATCTCCCTGTAATTTTATTTTTAGTTTCAATTCTGTAAGAACCAGAAAAGAAAATTTTTGTAATATAATTCGTTTTCAGTTAAGCGCCAATGACGCAGTAGGCTTTTGGTTTTTATTTATAGTTAAGGAAGGAGGCAGTATCCAAACTCTTGTTTGTAGTGAAACTATACTCGTCTTGAACAACTCTAGAAGGAGCTAATAAATTAAACTGAATATTTGATATATAATGATATTAATTGCTGAAAGCTCATCAGTTTAAAATTGATTATAGTTTTAATGTTTATTTTAAATATTAAGTACAAAAGAAAATATTAGTAATAAAATTAGTTTTCAATAAGGCGCCAATGACGCAGTAGGTTTTAGACTTTTACAGTGAGGGAAGGAGGCGATACCCAAACTCTTGTTTGTGGTGATAGATTGAATATGATTTTCATATTTGATCTAAGTATTACTTGCTTTAAGATCTATTTACTCATTTATATTATTACTTGCTGTATGTTTTTTGCTGTGATTGCTTGTTTAATTTCTGTTCGTTTCTATAATAGAAAAGTTATAGTGTACGCCAGTCGTATCCTAACGCGAGGGAAAGGCAGTTACTCAGCTACCCAGCTTAAGTTATTGTCAATAATCCATCACTTGGACAAATTTCGACATTTCTTAGCGGGTAGAAAATTAAAGTTATGATCAGACCATAAGAGCCTACAATATTTACAAACTCTTAAAAAACCAACGGGAATTCTTGCGATAGAATACTTAAAATTCGAGATTTGGACCATGACTTTGAATACCTTAAGGGATAACAAAACGCCCTCTCTGATTACCTAAGTAGATTTTCAGGTGAAAATCTACTTAGGTAAAGAAGATTTTCAGGTGAAAATGATACCTCCTTATAAACCTCAACCGAAAAAATTAATGCAACAAAGTCGAGTTACACCCGAAAAAGAAAAAAGTTAAAGTTGAAGAATAATACCATAAAGAATAAGTAAAATAATACGGTCCCCTGTCCTTAATTAACGTAAAGGAAAGTCAAAGAAAAGACAAAGCATGTGTTACCCTAATCGATTATTTCTTATACGATAAAGAACTACCTAATGGCTTGAAAACACTAAAAAAAACAGGTTAATTTTATTATGATTTAGAAAACAAAATTTATGTAGAATATTAACCAATAATACCACATCAAACATCAATAAACCCAGTTTTACCCGAAAATCTAGAAATCCATTCCTTTAATTTTTTCTTTCCAAAATTGATGGACACCTAAGAATTGATCAAACATTCAATAAATTGAAACAATGTTTTTTGTTCCGTCAGCCCTAACAAAATTTAAAGATTTTATAAATGATTGTGACTGAATTTGTGTGGCTGAATTTTAGGGGGGGGGGGGCTTACCTGGTCTAATCGGCACTTTTAGTGCTGTATAATTGAAACCTCAAGATAAATTATCATAGGCAACACGATAGCGCTGCCTATGATAATTTTTATTGGTAATCAGAAGTTCTACTGGCCTTTTTAACAGTCAAAAATGATTGGAGGTCAACCAGACACACCCCCCGTACACCAATCATAATTTTTGAGATAGCCGTTTTGTTCAGTGTGGTTAAAAGGTCCAGAAATTATATCTTTGAGGATACCCCCCACCCCATATAGCCCTCAGGACAAGGGTTGTAAGTTACGCCCTGGGGGTATATAAGATTTTTACAGAAATGGTGGTCGTACAAACTTGAAAGAGGGCTCATTGGATTGGTAAGCAGAAGTTATAGTGCTCTTTTTAAGAGTCAAAGTGATCAGAAGGTAACCCCCCCCCCCCGCCCACACACAAACACGTCGTATTTTCTTGAAACATATCTGATAGAATTTTTAAGATGGCCATCTGTTGTCGTTGAAACTTCGAAAAGGGCTCAGTCGGTTGGTAATTGAAAGGGCTAGTGCCCTCTTTAATAGTCAAAAGTGATTGGAGGGCAATTATCGCCCCCACCCCACGCCCATCTTTTCCACAAACGCTTCCAGTCAAAATTTCGAGAAGCTATTTTGCTTGACGTAGTTTAAAAGACCGGAAATTATGTCTTTGAGGATGAGATTCCCCTCACAGTCCTCAGGGCAAGGGTTGTAAGGTTTGCCCCGGCATTTAAGGTTTTTATGGAAACAATGATCGTATAAACTTATGAGGGGGCTCATTTGATTGGAAATCGGAAGTTAAACAACCCTTTTTAAGAGACAAATTTATCGGAGGGCAGCTATACCCCCCCCCCCAAGTCATATTTTCCACAATTGCATCCGATAGAAATTTTAAGATAGTCATTTTTTCAAAAATAGTCCATAGATCTCATAACACGGCCTTTGGGGTTGACACAACCACCCAGGGTACAGGGGGCAAGGTTTTAAGCTATGCCCCGGGTGGTGTAAGGTTTTTACGAAGAGGTGGTCTTGTGAACTTTAGAGAAGGCTCATATGATTGGAAATGCATAGTTCTAATTCCATTTTAAGAGTCAAGCGTGATGGTGAGAAAATAGCCCCCTCCCTGATATCCTCTTTCCCCCAAACATATTCGATCGAAATGGTTAGAGAATATAACAATGTCTTCAGTAATCAAAGAGAATATAACAATGTCTTCAATAATAAATTATAAGAAATATTTAGGCGGACGTTGAACTAAATCAAAACAAACTATGAGAATAAGGACTTTCAAAAAGGTGACAAAGCGATATCTCTAGAACAACTTACAGTATTAAGTTAGATCTTTAAGAGTAAGTTGTGGGGGATTTTGAACTGGCCAGAAGGCATTGTGTGTATGCTTTTAGTACTAAAGCTATAGTTACTGTAACTAGTGACGCTAAGAGTATTATGTTAAAACTTCCAGGAAGTGTTTAGGGGGTGTTCCAATTATACAAAAAAACTCTTGCATGTAGGTTTTCAACAAAAATGAATGTAAGCAATATCATAGGCAGCACCACTCTATATTAGCTAGAAATATCATTGAAACATTTAAATAAACTAGTTTGAATCAAAATTAAAAGTTCTAGGGTACTTTCTAAGAGTAAAAAGAGATTGGAGGGCAATCAGCCCGTCTCTCAAGCCAATTTATTTCCCAAACACATCTAGTACAAATTTTGAGACAACTTTTTTGTTCAGCATCGTAGAATGGTCCAGCAACTATGCCTTTAGGGTCATTGGGCATTTCAAACCCAATGGACCAAATCCAGTGGACCAATTATGCAATTGGTCCATTATGCTATATATCTATATGCTACTTTAAAAATAATTCAAAAGGCATTGTGTTTGCCGTTGCCAATAAGACACTTCAGCAATACATCGAGAACGACTGGGGGTATTAAGTTGAAGCTTTCGGGGCTACTGCTGTTACTAATTCTGTTCTTACATTTTAAATTATATACTTATATTGTAAGTGTATTTAGGTTGCCAAAGAGCATAGATAGAGTCTTTTGAGAATGATATTAAGTTTTATTTTTTCAGGTCAACTTGAGGAGGTATAAAATAAAATTCAAAAATAATATTTGTGTCAGGATTAAAAATTGTTGAAAAGGTTTCTTCCAAACATACAAATAGCAAGCCAAACTATGGATTTTAATAGAATTAAATAAAAAAACAAGTTTTGATTAACTGAAAGTAAGGAGCAACATTAAAACTTAAAACGAACAGAAATTATTCCGTATATAAAAGGGGCTGCACCCTCCTCAATACCTCGCTCTTTACGCCAATTTTTTTTATGGTTTTAAAAAATAAAGTTGTGTGACAGATTCAAACTTTAGCGTAAAGAGCGAGGTATTGAGGAGGAGACAGCCCCTTTCATATACGGCATAATTTTATATACGGAAACAATAATAAAGGGGCTGTTCCCTCCTCAGCGCCTCACTCTTAACGCTAAAGTTTTTTTTTGTTAAAAAAAATAGAGTTGTGAAAAAGTCAAACTTTAGCGTAAAGAGCGAGGTGCTGAGGAGGGGACAGTCCCTTTCATATACGAAATAATTTCTGTTTGTTTTAAGTTTTAATGTCACTCCTTACTTTCAGTTAAAAAAAACTTGTAATTTTTATTTAATTTTTGAACCTTTTTGAGTTAATGCAGGTTTTGATTTTGGCTCACCGTTCATGAATAATTAAAACAAAATTTGCATATAAATTTTACTTTTATTTGACTTTACTTTTGCCCATTTTTGGCTTAATAGAGCTCTTTAGTTTTCTTTGAAACTTATTTTGTGGAAAAAGTTTTTTTTAATTAATGAAAATATATAACACCGTCATTTAGCCAGGGGGCTGCCCCTCCCTTGCCCCCCCTTATGGGTGCCCATGATGTAATCTAAGGAAAAATCCGCAGAAATACCCTAATCCACCCATGGGAAGGACCCCTATAGCCATATATCCTTTTGACAGTTTCTTATGACTTGTAGTGTACCACTGGTGGCTTACCCAAATCTAACAAGGGTCACACTTGCATCCTTTCAGTAATTGACCATTTTTCAGGTTTCACTTCTCCAAAGGCGTTAAAAATTCAAGCTACCTCTGCCATAAGTAAGGCCTTGGCAAAATTATTTCTAAGCTTCAGAATACCAAATAAAGTACTAAGTGACTACGGGAGCAACTTTGTTTCAAAAGTGACTAAAGATTTACTCAGCTTTCTCCGCATAACCAAGTTAGTAACAATTCCTGACCACCACCAAGCCAATGGAAAAATTTAAAATAGACAAAAATTATTTTCAAATATTCTAGGAATTTATACTAAGGATAATAGAAGAGATTGGCGTGAAATTTTAGCATATCCAACAAATGTAATTAACACGGAATTTTAGGAAGTTATAAGGGATAACCCTTACTACATACTTTTTGGTCTTGATTTCCGAATACCCTATGACGAAATTATTGAATTAAGACAGTGTTACAACGATTTCAAGGATTACAAAAAAAAAAATTTATGAATAAATGAGGGAAACTTACAAAACTGTAAGGCAAGAGATAGAAAAGTCCAAAATGAAACAGGAAGTTAAAAACATACCAAACGTTAAGAGAGAAGTAAATTTTTAATTTAGAAATTTTTTTTTACTTTAAAAATGAAGTAACAGCCGACGGTAAGAAGCTCTTCGATCGGTATTCACGACCGTACAGAATAGTAAAGAAATACGACAGTAGTAAAACATATAAACCGCCAACCCCAACACTGGAAAAAGTTACAAGGCCCATCTTAGTCGTATGAAAAGGGCAAAGTTTCTGAAAGCATGGGCACCTCAGTCCACAACTTCTGATTCCACAGACGATTAGAAATCACCACCAAAATCAAGATTAGAGGAATTAAAACCCTTTAATATCAAACAGGGATATTTCAAAAATGATATTGAAGAAGAAGACTTCAATGAATTCCTAACTATGAAAGACCCCAATTGTACCATAAATAAAAAAAAAGCGATTCCTCTTCAGAAGAAAGTTCGGAAAAACAAGATTATACACTTTCCCCCAAATCCCAGTTTTCCACAATTAGAATCTCAACCCCCTATCCTCCCAAACAAATCCCAGACGAAGTGGTGTCACCCATAATGCCTACAGAAAGACCTATGTCATTATTTGATGAGCTAAACAAAGCGGTCGACACTCCAAAGGGTGGCAATACACCCCAACGATCCACAAAAGAAGACTGCGTAAAGCAATGGATATAATAATTTTATAAGGCTCAATAGTCTTTCACCGAACATGGTATTGAAAAAATATGGCAAAGAATTATTGTAAGCAATTATAGTAAACAAATTATAGTAAACAATTTAAATTCCTTAAACAATTCAAGGAAGCTCTGTTTTCAGTAAAGCACAAGTTTTTCAGAGTTTGATAAATATAGAGAAATATTGTGAGTCAGTTTACTTTGGCTAGCTCTGCATATTCGTGTTGCATAAACCGTGAAGCTGTAATTCTTGTCCGTTTCAAGTTTCACGTCTTATAGGAACGACATAACATCAGCAAGTGCCATTTTTATGCCATATGGCGCTCTATGTTGGTGTTAAAAAAATAAAAGGGCAACGTAAAAAGGCGCGTAGGTGTTCTCAAGGGCTCTTAAATCAGCCATTAAACCCAGCCAAAAATTGATTCTTCTTGTTTTTAAAGATGTGGGGAGGCTCAAAGCTTACAGTGAAAGAGTTTCGGCTATGGTGATTCCAATGGATCACTTTTCATATCGATGAACAACCATATTTTATGGGTTTCAGTCTCTATTTCAGAATTCCTAAAAATAATTTTTCTCAACTAACTTTTTCTATTAACATGAACCTATATAACAATTAAATGAAATATTTGTAATATGAATGAATTTTTGGATGTTTTGAGAGCTCAGGTTACAAAAGTAGAAATGAAAATTAATGGTAAGAAGACGGAGTAACTTATACTAGAAATAAATGAAGGTGAAGAGGTGATATTGAGTACCAAAAATATCGACTTAGTGAATAACTTCCCTTACCTGGATAGTGTTATTAGTAAAGGCATTGGACATAGTGAAGACGTGAGAAATAGAAAAGCCAAGGCCTCGGTTGTTTTTTTTTTGTTTTTTCTTTAAGTTGAAAAACGTTTGAAAGAATAGGAAGGTAAGTTTGTAAACCTAGATTACAAAAATGGAAGTTAAGTTAATGTTATTAAGTTAATGGAAATTAAGTTAATGTTATTGTAATGTTGTTAAGTAACGTAGTAATGGAAGTTAAGTTAACGATTGATGTTGTTCTGAAAAGAGGGTGCTTTGACAGGCAGAGGAAGATTTGTTAAATGTTTACAAGAGGCATAGTAGTAGGAAAATGAGGTTCAAACCCACTTTCTAGGGATATAATAAAAATAGGTAGGAGAGGGTTGGACACGTTTTACTGATGAGGCATGACAGATTGCCAAAGATTGTGCTTCCTAAATATCCATCTGGGGCCAAACAAAAAACAGGTCGTCCCTGAATGTGTTGGGCCAAACGAGACGCTGGGCCATCGGCTTGTGTTAAGGCCATCTGCAATATTTTGGGGCCATCTGGGGCCAAACGAAGCTGGGTATCTGCTTGCTTTGGGGCCATCTGCAATATTTTGGGGCCATCTGGGGCCAAACGAAAAGAAGGTCGTCCTTCTTTTGGGAAGGACACGTCAACACGTCATGTGTTGGGAAGAGGTGATAACTAAGGATTGGAGGAAAACTGGAACTTCATGATAGGGGGTAAAGAGTGAAGCATTGAATAGATTGCAGTGAAGGAGAAAAATGTACTGTGTTGGTCTGCCGTAGTTATTTATTAGTAGCAGTAGTAGTGGTTTAGGTACTTGCTAATTAAGTGAAACACTGTCGAGAAATTTTCTGAATGTAAGATTTGACAAAACCGGTTTCATAGCGACAAAGACAAATGACGTGTGACAGAACGCATTGGATCTGTATAATTTGGGTTATATGTTTGCATATTAGAGGGGAGGGGTAAAATTGGGTTAGGGGTACTGTTAAAATACTTTATCCCCATCCCCCCCCTAGTGTGAAAATATATAGCTCAAATTATATTATTACACAAACTAAAGGTTATATGAAGGTTAAATTTCATTAGGATTAAGCTAACTTCACTTCTTGGGTGTGTTTCGCCTAATTAACAAGTACCGTAGTTTATACTAGCTATCATCCCTGAATTCCACTTAAATTAAGAAGTTTTAGACTGGTCATTTTTTTTTCAAAGTCTATTTTTAGACTTTCAATAGCTATGGGCTGTTGTTCGCTCTTTGCTAGGTTGCAGCTGTTGCTATAACCCTGATTTGATTATTCATTTCGAGTTTTATTTAAGCATTGATAGTTACATCTGTTCCTTTTAGTTTTCAATTATTGTATGTCATTGTTTCTGCTCCCCTTGCCTTTTAACATCTCTCTTAACTTTTTTTGAAAAAAAATTGTCTGCTAAGTTTTTTTTTAATTAATTTTAGTTCAGTTTTCACTTGATGTAGTTTTTTCATTGTCTGATACTAATAATATTTCCATTTCTTTCAGCTCTTCTATTTCAGAATTAAAATTTTGGATTGTAATGTAAATTCGGACAAAATTTGGATATTCCATCTGCTATCGTGCTATAGATTTTTAATATTAGTTTTTACTATATAATTTCAAATGAATGGGAAGGGGATTACCATTCATATGGGCTAATAACCAATTTATTTTACGGACTTCTATTGGGCTGAATGTAGCATCTTAGCTTTTGATTAAAATAATTTTTAAAAATAAAATAATTTGAATATTTAAATCAATGCATGCTAAGGTCACTTCTTAAAAAAAATTAAAAAAAAAAATCAATATAACGAGGTTTGCTTCAATAAAATTGTGTCTCAATTGAAGTTCTCTTTGTCTGGAAATTTTAATTGAGGTGTCTAAATTTTTTATTGAGGTGTCTGAGGTGTCAGACACCATGAGGTGTCTGAGGTGTCAGACACCATGAGGTGTCTGAGGTGTCTCATGACCAGAAATTTTAAAGCAGATCGGGCTAAAAAAAAAACAATTTTTTCGTTTTAAATATCAGTTTAACTCTTTTTTTCTTCCAAAATAATTATCCTTGTTATCGTTCCGTAGGTCCAGTCTGCACACACTATAGTCTGTAGGTTAGTTTTTGTTCCTTTTTAATCCTCTGTTGAAGAGGGATCTTTTCCTGGGATAATAATTTTGTGAAATAGGCCCATCTGGTACCAAGAACCTACGACTGTAAGTTTCAAATTAACGAGGTGAGAAATTTTTGCTCCGTTCCCGGGCCCAATCCGGCCTGCCTCGCACAACAAAATGTTTGATACTTTTTACCCAAAGAGCAATCCCTGAAACTTGGAAGCCCAATATCAAGAGAACCCTTATTTTACAATTTAAAACTTGTGTGTAAAAAAAAATTGCAATTTAAAAACTGTATACAAATACGGTTCTTACCTCAGGGGCTGTGGGAGTCGTGCCATCTCTGAGACATGTCTATTGGCCTTCTGACTATTTCAAACAAGCAGTTGTCTAAAATTTTGACCAAATGTCCTTGGGGGGTTACGAAGGGACCGGGTAGAAAAAACGGGTACGGGAGGAGAGATGGTGCCTCATAACCGTTTTGACTCTTAAAAAGAGCCCCAAAATTTTTGGTTCCCAATTGACTAAACCCTTTTCGAATTTTCTATAACCCTTCAATACAAAGGGACCGGGGAAAAGCAAATGTTAAATAAAAATAAAACCATTGCAGGCTTTGGAACTTTACTTAGGTAACTCTGTATTGCTGCCTCTGATTGAGAAGGATCTTCGGAATTTGACTATTTGGGTTAGTTGAATATATTTTACAAAATTAGAAAATTAATTGATTATTGCATTTAGATTTTTCTCTGAGGCATCTATCGGAAAATTTTAAATCCAATTTAAATGCTCCTAGTAAGATCCGCTTATTTATTATTATTTTTTTTTTAATTTCAAAATAAACGCCTTATATCAAGTTTTAAAGCTGCTTCTCCTAAATTAAACAAGGGACACAGAATATTGCCAAAACCCTTCGGGGAAAAACGAGCCTTGAGGCTCCAAATTTAATTTGGTGTTTGGTTATAGGGAGATTTACCAATAGAATTTTTTGTGTTAGCAATATTCCTTGGAACAGTTTCTTTTAATTGAATATTGAAAGTTACGAAAGAGAATAGTTGCTAAGAAAGTGGGAAATATAATATTTATTTAATTTTGAAAAAGATCAACATACTCAATTGAAATATTCCATAATAATTCCAAATATTTTGGAAAGAGATGTTTTCCTATTAAGAGAACGGTAAATAAGGAAAAGAAAGTAAATAGAATAATATAGCCTTAAATATGTAATGAACAAGCTTAGAAATCTTTTGATATAAACTATGGTGAATATTAGAAACCATTTTAGAAGTATGTAGGGTTTATACTAAGCTTTGGTTTAGGGCAAGAAGGGGGAGGGGGAGTGTTATCAAAACCGTGTTGTCACTCTTAAGCGACACTAGATCTTGAACTTTGTATTGGAATAATCCTTCCTCTGACTTCTAACAAATAGGCTTTCTATACAAATATGCTTTCTAACAAATATTCTTTCTAACAAATATGCTTTCTATTACATACAGATTAAAAAAAAAACGGAATGAGGACGCCAGAAAATCTTTGGGACTAAGCCCCCCTTGGATCCGTCCCGGCTCAGATAGAAAATTCACCATGGTGAGTCAGTTCTACCAGGAGCCAACTAAGATTTATATCGAAATACTTCTTTTCTGCCACTTTTTCAGGAACAGTTATCATTCCTGGCGCTTTGTTATACGAATATTAAACTTGGCGATGAAAAATAGGGTTGAAGGAGGGATTTATCCCTAAAATTTAAGAGAGCCTTGGGGATCAAACAGTTAGTAGTTGAAACTGTAAATAAAGAGTGGTCCTTGAAATCAAAATATAAAAACGAAGTGGAAAACGATATGTAAAACATATTAATTCCAAAGTGCTCATCAAAAGATTTATTCAACTGAAAATTTACATAATTAAGAAAAGGGATTGAACTCTCCCCAAAATGAGCGCTGTCAGAATGAAAATTGTAAAATAAAATTAAGCATGTATGGTAACCCTAAACCACAATCTCAAAAATATGATTTTTTTTTATATTTATTTCCAGACAAGGATGGTCACACATGCATGCTTGCTTTTTCCCCGGGAATGATAAGATCAAACTAATGTTGGTTGATTATTAAAAGAAGGTTTAACTGAACAAACATTTAAAAACCTAGCGCTCTTTGTAAGTTATAAAAGCGATTATGGCAAACGGACAAACGGTCGAATTCTTACACTTTGGTCCCCAAAACAACAATTTTAGAAGGAAAAAGGCCAAAGTTTTATCACGTAGAATTTCTAGGAATTATTGAATGGGTGTTTATATAGCCTCTTAGTCTCAGAGGACATACTGGCTTGCAGTATACGATTTGTACTAAATAAAAAATGAACTTTAATCTCCTAATGTCACCATAGTTTTAAGTCCTTGTGCGGAGTTTATGATTCCCCCACTCCTCCAAAAAGGCACTTTTTGTGTCTTAGTTAAGAAACGGCCAAAGACTCTTTTCTTATCCTGCGTAGAAGTAGGGGTAGCCCCAAAAAGGTTATAGAGTACCTTGTAGCACTTATCCCACTCAAGTTTTGTAAACAGGATTCTCAGCCCCTTTGTAACAAGCCCATTTGTAACAAACTTCAAATTTGTTGATATATATTTTAGGAATTCATAATCTTGCGGGCATAGAAAAGCCCATCCATCTTCTTGAACGTTGTCCTCTAATTAAGAGTCAAACAACTGAAGATACTTGGGGCACGTTTACTCCGTTTGACAAACAATAGCTTTGGAGCAAATCAGGAAATAAATCAAGATTTGAAAGAAGTCCTTTACAGAAAAAGAAGAAGGAAATTCCACTTTGACTAGACAAACAATAGGATAAACGAAACTGGGTCACTTTGTTTTCTTTAGTTCAGGGAATACAATCGTTTTCTGAAAGTTTATTTTCCTTTCTTCCTGCTGGTTGTTAATGCGCTAAACTTGGAATTTATCCCACGGCAGATCACAAATATTATTTTGGCAAACTCGTTAGAAGGAAATAATTTTTCGTAATTAGCTCCAAACGTTATATAGTGCCTAATTTCAGAATGAGTGGTGGCGAAGGTACAGAAACTAGGGGAGGGGGGAAATATTCCCAAGCGTGAAAAAATTGTCTTCTATCAAATTGTTTTGTGCTCTCAGACGTTTTGAAAATTTGGGTTGTTGAGTTAACATAGTCCTTTCTACGTTAATCTAAACGAAACTAAACTGCGTTAACTTTCTACGTAAGCGTTGTCTCTTTATGATGGTCTTTCAAGAAACTGGGACCAGAGGTTTAGCAAAGACTTTCTAACCAGTGAACCATCGGACATATTTGCAGGGGGATCAACTTTTGTCCTAAGCCTAGAATTTGCAAACCATGATATTTTTTCGATTGTTCCCCTAATTTCTTATATTTTTTTATACAATTAGCTAGGAGAAATCACTTCCCCAACAAGTGTTATCGATAACTTAAAGAAATGGGTAGAGACAAATGGATGACACTTTCGGGAATCACCCCAAATATTAAATTTCAGCTCAAAATATTTCAGTTGCTTGGATCTACCTAAACTACTTACCTCGAAATGTTAAAGGAAGTTTGTATGGAAACGATTATTTACTCGACTTTGCGATGATTCTTTAGGAAAGTCTGCTCAAACACAAGAGACGTTGAATTTGAATAAAGATTACTTCTAAATAACTTTGTGATTCTAGTGTAAAGAGGGAAGGTCAGGGAAAAGATAACCCTCTCGTGTAATTTCTGTCCTTTTTAAGCTTTAATGTTGCTCTTTACTTTCAGTTGAAAACTTGTTCTCTTATATTCAATTTCTCTAAAGAAAGACAACCGCTCCCACATCCTGAAATCATTAATTTATGAGGAAATTCTTTCCAACTTGTCATTTAATTAAAGTGAAAAGCTTCTTTTTTCATTTTAGCATTTTTTTAGGTTTTTATTTTACCTAAAATTTATTGTTTCGTTTTTCTTTCCTCTGAGGAGTCTTTCAAAGAAGTTTTGAGACTTGTAGTAATTTTACAAGAAAATACACAGTATGATGAAATATAGAAAAAGTAAAGACGTGGTCGACTAGTCTCAAACTCTTTTATTTTATTTTATTTTCCAGGTTATAAAAATGCTGATACTTGTCATTGCGTTATTTCTACTCTGCTGGGGTCCACGACTGATATTCAATGTTATTGTCAAATCAGGACTTGAAGCATATACAAAAACAGTATACTATGTTCGTGTAACAGTATACTTATTACCATTTATTCACTCGTGTTTAAATCCTGTTATATACACGTAAGTAACTCTTTTTTTTAATTCTTGGTTGCGATCTTAGTTATACTAATAGAGGGGGAGGGGATATAAAGAGTAAGAAAACTACCAATGCAATTCAGTTTTATTAATAATAGATTCAATAAGCGTATAAGCATATAAGCAATAAGCATACAAAAAAAATAAAATTTTTAAGTAAACACTTTAAATTACTGAACCCTTTTCCTCTAGGCCATAGCCTGTTGAGGTAACATAAATTGTTGCAATTTACATGAGCATTCAAATCCATCCACTTCACACTACTAAAAAATGAGACCCAGCTACCAAAATCAACCAAATCAATAAAAGGAAACGAACCAAAATAATTCCCATTAACCTAATATTCTTTCTTTTTATTCTTCATCTTTTTGAATATACTTTAATTCTAAGCTAGGCATATTGTGGTATCAAAAAGGGTAGCGGAGAATTGAAAACCCCTACAAAGAGTGCGGTCTGAGGTTTAGACCCAAAAATTCGAATTTAAATCATTTAAAGATTTTATTAATCTATTGGGATGGGGTCCATTGAATCAACTTAAAATATATAAGAAAATCACATTACTATATATAAGAATTCCACCGCTTCTATTCACCAAATAAAGTTCATATTCAAAATTGATTCTGATAATGGAGTCAGATTTTATGAGAAATATCTTTTAATACGACCTTCAAACATCAATTTATGGAGATTTTCCGCAATAAATCTATGAGATCTTAGTAAATTTAAATCTCGAGATAAATAAAGACAATAAATAATCATAAAATCCATATATATATGGAAATGCTTCTTTTTGGTCTACTCGGAAACCCAAAGTTCAACAGTGTCATTTTAAGTTCAAAAATAGGATCAGGAAGCCAAATCACAGGAGTAAGACTGATTCCGAAAGTCCTCAGACCGGCAGTTCTCTGAGTTCATGATTTTTAACTTTATTTTTTGACTTAATCCAAGCTTAAATCCTGTAAGTGAAAACCAAGAACGCAACGATTATTGATTCCTGTGATTACAAAGGTGTGTACAAAACGCTCTTCTGTGCATCTGCTTGCTTCTACATTAATGTGGTATCGTTTACACGATATTTTGATAGAGAAATTACGAGAGATATTACCGTGATAAGTACACGATTGGAGCCGTTTTTTGTCCTATTTTGTAGGTACTGAAATTGTTTGCAGTACTCACTGACTATAAAAGCCCAATTTAATAGGTTCTAAAGAAGGTTTCAAAGTATTTGCATCAATCAATTAAAATTTAAGGGAAGGGGGTGTATTTTTTAAAACTAACTGGGCAAATTTGCTACTTTTTCTGTTTCCTCAATGAAAATACCAGAATTAAAATGTTTAATTAATTATCCATTACTAGGATTTCAATTAATTATGCTATAATTGCTATTTTTATACATTTCTATTTTTTATCAGAATTTTAGCGTAAGCAATCTTAAAATAAACACGCCTTCAGCACCCTATGATATATTATTGTCTTGCAACTGGGTCACTTATGCCCTAGATCAAGCGCTGCTGCATTTAGCTTACCTACTATTACCTTAGAAAGCTACCTTTCACCCTGAAAGGCTTTGATAAAATCGAGGAGACGTGCACGGTGGGCAGCCACCCGGGAGTGCATCAAACAAAGAACAACAACCTTGGAGAGCCTTAAATAAGCTTTTGTCATTTTGCGGAGAGTGGAAACTTAAAAATTTTCAAAGGCAGCGTTCTAGAAGGAAATTATCATTAATTAATTCTTATCGTTTCACCCTAAAATTGCTCAATCCTGTAAATTCAACACTTATGTGCTCATAATCATGGTTGCGGCTATAACCGCAAATAAGCAAAGAGCGAGACAAAGCCCATAGTAACCGAAAGTTTGAAAATTGCCAAAACTCGTTTGGTGATGAAAAATTGCCATTTAAGGCTGATTCAGGAATGGTAACTATTAATTTAGTTATTCGTAATAATAAAAGTTTATTGGAAAAACAAATTTGCGGGAAATTAAAAAAAGAGCACGAGAATGATCAAGAGCCTCAAATCCCTCTAAAATGGCATCAGAGATTAAAGTCTCCTAGTCAGGAAAACGTGGAAAACTTATTTGCATGGGTAGCACTGAAGTGACTCCTTTTCACGCCACTAGTAAGGCCCATAAAGTAAGGCACTTATTTGCATGGGTAGCACTGACGTATCTCCGATTTTTCTACGCCACTAGTAAGGCACATGAACATCATAGATAGCAGTTCAAGAGCTCCTTTGGAAGCTAATGTTCATATCTACGTTTTTTTTTTATTAATTTGGCTTGATAAACGCCATAATAAAGTAGCATGCGGCTAACAAAAATGGTAGTTGCTGTTGCCGTTACTGGAGTGCAAAGGCTAATAAGCATGAAAAACGTACCATTTAAAACGACATTGTCAAAAACCTTTGACCAGAGATTTTTAATCCCCCTTTTGAATGCTCTCCACGCAGCCCCTTTATAAAGTAGAAGTTATAAAGCATATTTTGAAAAAAACTGCCTTAATAGTAATTTATATTTGATTCAGGAAAAAATTTGTTTAAAGACCTTGAAACCAGTTGCGTCCTAAAAATTTTTAGGGACCTGTTCAAAAAAAAAAAGGTCAACCCTTTTAAAGTTGATACTCGACTATGCGTGCATTAATAATTTTCACCATCCGTAGGTAATATATGGCACCAAAAATGAGACTTTTTGGGTTATTTAGAGATCGTGCCACAACAGAACGGTGTTCTCTGGCATTATGTGCTACAAAACATCAACATTTGCACAAATAGGTTAAAAATCCCGAGGATTATAATTTCCAGGACAACCGATGCACTAAAACACTAAAGGTATGTTTTAGCCAGAGCTCTACAGCTTGAAAAACAGCTATACAATATTTGTCTCAAGCCTCACAATATGGGATGAATCCCGCACTAAGTTCCGCGTTGATTCATAGATCATCTGTAGAGATGATGAGATGAATTCTGCAGTGATTCCAAAGTTTTGTGATCAATCATCAGCAGATAACGACACGTTAAAGCAGCAAAATAGACAGTGTCACAGGAAAATGGCATATTCTGCCAATATGTGCCACAAAACATAAATGTTTGGCCAAAAAGGGACACAATGCCGGAGAAGCAAATTATCAGATAACCCATTGATTTTTCATGTTCTAAAATCTTGCAACTGAAGATTTAGACCTCCATCTACCTCTTGAAAAAAAAAAGGATTTTTGACATGGTTAGCATGCACCTCAGTGTGTATTTCTAATTATAGTTTGTGTCAGGGCTTGCTGCCTACAAGAAGGAAGCAGAGAGATGTTTAGTGGCTCGTTTAGAACCTACTACTTCTCTCTATTTACCTCTTATTAATTCCTCATAATAATTCCATCGTAAAGTGCAATATGAAACTAAAATTGGCATTTTTTTGGTGCCGTTTCTGGAGTGAAAAGGCTTAAAAGCATAACAAGAGTACCATTATAATCTTCATGGTCAAGAAACCTCACCCAGAGATTTAAAATACCCCCTAATGATATTCTCCTCCCAGCCCTTTTAATAAGTCAAAGATTAAAAACTCTTTCGAAAAAAAATGCTTGAAAAAAAACGTAATTCTTTCATTTTCATTTCATTAAGATAATTATTTTTTTTTAAGATCTGGAATTCTAAGCCTTCTAAACCTAAAGATCTGGAATTCTAAACCTAAAAAATTCTAAGATCTGGAATTTTTTTAAGATATCTGGAATTCTAAAAACCAGCACTTCACTGAAAACTGAGCTTGCTCGGGTTTTAGGTAATTAAATTTATTAGTCTTTTATTTTCTGAAGGCTTTCTTAGGAAATATCTGACCAGTGTTTTTGGGGTAGATTTGTGTTTTCATAAAATCGCTAGTTTTTAGAATTCTACATATAGGGTTCGTGACGAGGAATCCTATTGGAAATGCTGGAAATACTTTCCAGTATTTCCTATTGGAATGTATCAGAAAATTCACTAATTTATATCATCGTTTTTTTTTATATATATCTTGTGCAATCTTTCAAGTAATACATTTTTTTCATTTTAAGTTTCAACTTCACTCTTGGATTTCGTAAGGAAAAGTATATTTTTTTTAGATTAATAGTCAAAAGGAGGCTAACATTTTAGCTCTTTATATACTTATAACACAAATGGACGAGCAAATTTGTTTATTATACAGTATTTGGATTATAATCCATAATAGATAATTAATTACAATTATTGATTCATGCCTTCCTGAGCGCACTCAGAGATAAATAAAGAGTTCAGAACTTTGGGTCCAGAATGACTAAAGAAGCATCAAATATCTCTCTATTACAAAAACATTTCAAACTTTACTCGTGGTCTCGAAGCGTCACCCACTTCTAAAATCATGTAACCATGTAGTGTGTTCCAAGCGTTGCTGAGATGTCCCATCTATGGCGTGAGGTGACGAAGTGGGGTGGTAATGTACCTACAAGTACTGCGTAGTATACCTACTATGGCGGAACAAGTACAACCAAGTATGCCTCGCGCGGGAGAAAATTGACACTCCAAGATGTTCACCCAGGGGTGAAGTAAGTACCCCCTGGTAATAACTTCAAAAGACTAAGTTTCAAGATACTTAATAGCTTTTGAAAAGACAGGGAAAGTCAGCTAGGGTAACTGAAGCGAAAGAACTGTAAAATTTGTCTTAATTTTCTTTGCTTTTATTAAGGACCAGATTATAATGAAGCTGTTTAGGTATCCAAGATACAGCAAAATTATTTTGATATTACAAACCTTATTCCTCAGCTTTTTAAGCAAGTGACAACAAAGTATATAATTTATTTTAGATATTAATTTTATTTTATAAAATTTCAAAATTTATTTATAACGAATTCATTCTATATACATTTATATTCATATATAAATTTACATAAATAAATATATATATAATTTTTTATTAATTTATTATAGTTTTATTATGATATATTTCATAACTTATGAAATCTAATTAAAAAATAAATTCTGAAAATAGTTTAAATAAAACTCTGTTATATCTTAAGAACAAAAAAGGAACTAGGAAACCAATCAATAAGGCTTCCTTAGGGAAGGCCGTACCCAGAGGGGGGATTTGAACCTTTCCCGAATGTTTTTTGACTCGTAAAAATGAAACAAAAATGGATATAAACAAATTGTGTATGTTTTTTTCCGTGTAGGCCCCCCCCCCCGAAAAAATCTTCGAGTAAAACCCCCTCCGAAAAAAAATCCTGGGTACAGCCTTGTCCTTAGGTTAACAATGAGGGATGTAAATCCCTCAGTTTTTTTTTTTTTTTAATCTGCCATTACACTTCACAACAATAATGTTTTGAATAGTTTTTATCCTCTACTTTAGCATAGAAAAATGAAATACTACTCGAACTTCGACATCAGCATACGAGATAAACAAGACGGTTGAGGCTCCTGGTTTAAAAATTCAGTTTATAAAAGAAGGAGAAAATTAAGTTTCTTCAAAACTCCAAAAAAGTACAAAAAAAAAAACTACAAAAAAGTTACTGTCAACAAAACCTAATGTCTAAAATTAAAAATTAAGTATATAATTTACTAAGATATTAATTTTATTTATAAAATTTCATAATTTAATTATAATTAATTTATATAAATTTTCTATTACATAAAAAATAGACAATTTATTTTGTTTATTAATAAATTATATACATAAATACATTTGTAATTTTTGATAAATTTATTATAGTTTTATAATAATATATTTCACAAAATTAAAAAAATTTAATTATAGTATAACAAGATGATAAAATAGATAGATAGTTTATTTTAGCCCACCAATAAAACAAAAACATGGCGGAGTAAGGGAAAAACAAAAAAAACATTACATCAAAAATAAACGATTAGATTATATACACTATATACATTCACAGCTCGTACATGACGTGCAACGGAAGGAAATCATAAAGGTGCTCCAGTGCACCTTTTCTAGCATTGGTTTCCTGCGTTACCACAACTTCACGAGGCTCTGGAATAAGATACTTGTCCAAGAGAAATGTATTTCTCTCGAACAGCGGTACTCGTAACAGAAATTTTAAATATTTGCAGAACGCAGATCTAGCCTTTAGTCGCTCTTTTTCCGTAAACCATTCCCATACAGGGGACAGGTAAAGAATATGTGGGAGTGCCACCGCTCTATATAGCCTCGCCAGAATTTGCCGATTGTATGAATACTTCAGGGGAGCCAGTTTAGCATAGCTAATTCGTAGGTTTGACATAAGGGTGTCAAGGCAAAGAATTCTAGTTGCTTTTTTATCTCGACCGTACAAAGACCTAAGTATTTAAGCGACGAAGACGGTGCAATAGTAGCGCTATCTACTGAAACAGTTGGTTCTGGTGCATCCCGTTTCGTTGAGTTGAAAACCAGGAATTCAGTTTTCTTACCCTTAACTTGCAGACCAATAGCTCTATAGCCAGATACAAGCTTATCTAAATTATCCTGCAATAGACTCAGAGAAAAACTCAACATAAGTAAATCATCGGCATAGCTTATTAGACTCAGATCACAAAGATCAAGGATAAGCCCACCAGAGATTTGTTTTGTAACCTTAGAAGTCAAAGTGTTAAATAATATCGGACTTAGAACTGAGCCTTGTCGAAGCCCTCTATTTAGTTTAAATGGCGCACTAAGTCTTTCAAGTCCGAGTTTCACTCTTATATAGCTATTAGAGTACCAATAGGATAGCATAGCTAATATATGGGTGTTCACGCCAGTATCAAGCAGAGTCTGGAAGACGGCAGACTGGATGACTGAGTCAAATGCAACAGAAATATCGACAGTACATACATACACGGACAACCCGATTAGTTCAGCCTTAGCAAGAATACGCTTTAGAAGTCTATGGGCAAAAGCACAGCTGAGATATTTTCGAAATCCAAACTGTCTGTGGTCTATAACACATTTCGATGCAATGCTAAGAACCAATCTTTCCAACACTTTGCTCAGCGTACTTGAGACAGTAATAGGCCTATAGCCTCCACACTCATTCGCGTTTTTTCCTTTCTTGAGGATATTTGTAACAACCCTGGTACATAACGAGTTAGGAACGGTCGCACTATCTATACACATCTGAAAGAGTAGTTGCAGATGCTGAAGCAAAAGCGGGGAACCATTGCGTAGATGATTACCACTAACACTATCAAGACCGGGAGCCTTGTTGCCCTTTAACTGGCTAACAGCCCTTGAAACATTATTTTTAGAAACCACAAAATAATTTCTCTGTTTCAGAAGCGAATCAAGACGTAATTTTAACGATTCATCATATTCTTTTTCCAAAGGAATATTTTTTGACCCGAAAACCTTCGAATAATGTTCTAACCACTGTTCTTCAGGTACTGTTGCACAATACTTTGGCTAGACTCTTCTACTTGACAACTTTTTCCACATATTTTGCGTGTCGCGGATAGCCTCTTTCGAAGCAGTTTCTGCTTCCTCCACTTTAAGCTCATCCACACATGCTTTGTATTCTCTTTTTGTTTTACGAAAGAGATTGAAAACAGTACCTGACCTAGGCTTGCCGGATTCGCACCACACTGAGTACCAAATCTTAGACCTCCTTTTAGCATGATTCACGTAAGGATGGTTGCTCCATCCCCTTTTCCTAGTACCTTTCTTTATAACTGCACTAGGTACAGATGCAGACTCAGCAACTTTTAGCGCGTGGGTGATTTCAGCAAAATATGTGTTGAGTGCGATTTTGTCATCACACCCATTGACCAGAAGCTGAAATGGAACTTTTATTTTGCCCAAAATTTCGTCACACGTCGACTGATACAGATCAATATTAATCTTTTCCCACTCGCGTCTTTCTATGTAACCTCGATTTCTTGATTTCACTGAGCGACTAAAAGGAACACGGAACTTGAGACCGAGATGGTCACTTGCTGTATGCTCTGAATCCACCTGTATAGGCGAGGGGATAGTGAAGTTTGAAAAGACGTGATCAATATTGCTTGTGCTTCCTGAGTTGTGAATGAGCGTAAAGTTAAATAACAAGAAATACAAGATGGTAGAGTCTCCTGGAATAGAAATTCAGTTTATAAAAGAAAAAAAAAATCATTTTCTTTGAAACTCCAAAAAACTACAAAAAAGTTACTGTCAACAAAAGCTAATGTCTAAAAATTAAAATAAAGATTTTTAAAGCATAATAAACTCAATTGAATGAGTTACATACTTTAGGTGCTAGTACCAGAGGGCAGAGCTTCGCTTGGTGACAAGAAAGACAGTTTTTTAATCTCTTTCGCAAAACAACCACAATTCAATTTTATTCGCTGTGGAAAGTAAAACCGTTAGTCACAAAGTGTATCATTTAAAGCAAAGCAAGGAAGAATTAAAATCAACTGATTTGTCAACAACAAAAAATATATTTTGGAACGTCTCTTCTGCTCAAGGCTTTCAACCTTCAGGAAACTGAAATTTCAGTCAGCAGAAAATTTATGAAAAATATCAAAGAGGCTGGCAGATTACCCCAAAATTGAATAAAGATATATTGATGGATTGAGGAATGTTTTTTTTTACTCGCTTGGCTTTTACAAAGTAGTAATAAAACATAAATTTCCTCATTCGGCGTACAAATTAGTAACAAAATATAAAAGTAGCATATCTTTATCAGTGCATAAATATAAATTTGTTTTTACTTTTATTTCAAGCACATGTTCGCCAGCAGAACGAAGAGACCTTTCAGCTCTGTTCCAAAATAGAAGCGAACTGAATATTTATACTCACATAAGTGACCTCTTACAATTTAGCATAAATTTATCTTTCTGTTTTCAGGTTGATGTCATCAAATTTTCGACGGGTCATGTTAAGAACATGTCGAAGAAGAAAACGAGCTTCCCCCTGCTCAAGCCTCTATGCTATACCCCCACCCCCTGTTGTAAATCAACTTGCCCAGACACAAGAAGTTCTGTCAACTATATCACTCGTACAGGCAACAGTAGAGACATCTCTTTCAAACACATCACCTAATAATCATATTTTAAATACTTTATCAAATTTAGAAGAAGATGATGAAGGGACAGTATAAGCAAGTGAACATATTCGGAAAAGAGATCTTATGAAGTCTTTGAATTTATCTTTTTCTAGAATATTTTTTGTGGATTTATCATATTATTTATATACTATAAATAAGTTTTTGTCTTTTCTTCAAGACAAAGATATCGTTCTTATTGCGTTGTCACGCAAAACAAGGTCGTTCTGGGGTAATTTAATGGGTGTGAATGCAACTTCACCCATTTAACTCAACCCTTGTTCAGCTCAACCCCCATTTAGCTCTAAGTCTGTGCAACACAACCCTCATTCAACTCATCCCCCCCCCCCTCAACTCAACATATATTCAATTCAATCCTAATTTAGCTCAACCCCATACACCGTATCAGTCATTCACCTAACCTGTTGCAGGAAATGAATAGAATTGGGGTTGACTTGATTAGGAGTTGAGTTAAATGGGGTTGAATGAAACCCAAAGAGGGTGAGTTGAATGAGCAGTAGTTACATGGGAGTTGAGTTAAACAGAGGTAGATATTCTTTGAGTTGTATGGGGTAGATCTGAAACAGGATTGAATTAAAGGGGGTTAAGTTGAGTGGGGGGTCAGCTAAATGAAAACCCCTCTAACGAAGGATCGCTTGAATAAGTTTAAAGATAGGGTATTTTTACGGCCTCTTTTGTCATCGTACGGACATTTGCAAGCTGCACTTTTAGACACAGCAAGCTCTATCGAGCTTCTTATTCCGTTCCCCAAGATAAGGATCCCATTTTTAGTTATGTTAGTGTACATAATCGCATTTCGGCCTCAACTACATTCGGGGCAGGAATACGACCTTTTTGGAAAGTTTATGGTACTCGTTAGGCAGGCCGTATATCAAGCAACAAATAACATGGGGCTGGCTCTATCCCACGAAAAATGTGGTTCTATCCCACTTTCTACGGCTAAAAAGAGAGAAAGGTTGAGATGAATAGACCACATTTAGTGGCTCAAGGATGACAGATTGGCAGTGATAGTTCTTTTCCACTATCCATTTAGAGCCAAACAAAAAGTAGGTCGTGCCCCAATGGGCCAAAAACAGGAGTCAGACGGATAGATTTAAGGGAAACGTAAATACTTCCCGCAAGGGAAACTTTTATGATTATATAGGTAGATTTTACTAAAAATAGAGCTACTCAGTACTATGCCAGTTTTGCCTTTCACAGACATTATCTGTCGTGGCTTAACTTTAATTAGGCTTACAAGTCTTTGATCACTTTGACCAAATATTTCACTTGGATCGGACTGAAATATACAAAATTGACTTTTCTATTCTAATCAGTTTATATCATAGAACTTTCCATACCATATTACTGAGTAACTCTATTTTTAGTTAAATCTACCTATATAATCGTAAATGTCGGTAACTTCCAGCCAATCACTGATGCGAAAATAATCATGTGTTATCTTTTAATGGCTGTAACAACAAAAATTGTTGCAGCCCGTGCTGGTATTTAAACCTCTGAACTTTCCCTGACCCTTATTTCTGGATGTACCTAGGCTATTGTTGTCAGGACAAAAAAAAAAATAGTGCACACTTATCATGCTTCTTTATAAAAAAAACTTGAAAAATTTATTTATTTCAGTCAGTTTGTAGAATAGAGCTGTTCTATGCTATACTACTGAGTGGCTCCTTTTTTATATGCAATCTTCCTGTATTATCGGTAATGTCAATAACTTCTGGTCAATGCCTAGTGAGTCATTTGACGTTATGCAAGGGTTACCTGAAGTGAGTGTTTCTCCTGTCTACGGAAAATTTAGTTATTAAATTTAACTTGATTTAATTGATTAAATTTAATGGGAAAAAATCCAAATATATTTGATTTTAGTTTTATTGTAGTTTTATGATAGGAAAAATGAACACAATAATTTCTGACACCACACTGGCTAAGTATGACAAGTTAAGGGAAGACTCGAAAAAAAGAAAAAATGAGGATATTTACAGGCGGTGAAATGAAAATATAGTGCAAACATTTTGGCCAAGACCTCAATGCAAAAATAAAAAAGGTCCTTAAAAATCAACCCCAAAATAAATAAAAATAAAACCGCAAAAAAAACAACACTGAAGTGAAAGTAAGACCCATTCCAAGCAACCGTGAAAGGGTAACTGATGAAGAAATCAAAACTATTTGCCATTGGAAAAATCAGTTGCCATTCATAGTTTGATTTTTTTTTTTTTTTTGTTAATCAGTTTCCCTTTCACCGTTACTTGGAAAGGGTCTTACTTTTATTTTAGTGGCGTTTTTTATGGTTTATTTTTGTTTATTTAATTATTGTTATTTTTAAGGTTTTTTTTTGCACTGAGGATACTCGAGCGGAGGTCACTTGCGGATATAGCTGTAATTATACAGCGGAGGTTCCCTTGTCACTAGATAATCAACATATCCTATTATAAAATACACACAATTGTGAGTCTGACCTTCAATTTTATGATGTCAAAGTCTTTACCGTTATTTACCTATATTTTTCCATGGGGTTAGTCAGGTGTGTCTAAAATAAATTTATTCGAATTAGACTAAGGTAAGTTTGGCCCATCTTGGCGTTGAGTAGCTGCTGTTCCTGAAGCGACATTACTAGATGATAATATAGTTTTGGATAAAATTTTTGCAATCTAAATTTTGCTAAAATTGCACTAGAAGGGCGCAATTGCACCCTTCTAGTGTAATTTAAAGTTTTCTACTTCTATGGAGTTATAAAAATGTGCCTGTAAGAAATTTATTCCGATTAGATTAAGACAAGACACGCGATGTTCAACTTGGCATCAAGAAGGCCCAGCACCAAGTGCTTCCGTTGGGTTTTGTCTTTATTGTTTTGTAGATCAAATTCTAGCCAGACCATGTCCTACTTGTGAGTATGCCTGCGGTGTCCCTCAAGTGGCTCGATATGTTTTGTAGCGATGTTATGCTAGGATTTAATCTGGTCCTTCTTTTTTTCTTCCATGAAAAAGATGAGGCTGATATTAGCACCTGACTTATTAGTTCTGGTACCTCATTATGTGATCTAGCAACCTTAGAAGTCTTATTCTTATCATGATGGAGACGCCTGACTCTTATCCACATACTTTCATTGACCGCAGTTATTTATTTAAAATCCAACGACCAGATTGCTTTTAATTTTAGTTTATCAAGCTAATGTTTAGAATATATCCTTATAAATGCATAGAGGGAATAGACTTCATTCGCTTTGATGCGATGTTAAAAGAAAAATAAATAAAAAGAGGGGATACATTTGGCTTCCAAAAGGCTCCAAAATATCTAAAATCAGCTCGGCTGCATTAACTAAAAAAATATTAAGTTACAAACATACATTTTATGCAAGAGAAGAAAGAGTAAAAATATGATTTTTTTTTTTAATCTATTTCAATTTTTGGGGTAAATAATCATTTGTTCAGGCGATAATTTCTCTAATATTAATCTAAATTATTTAGTAGGCCAAAAGAGATAAATGAGGAAAAGTTTTACAGACACCTCACTGCGATAGCTTCTAATAACAAGTTAAATGGGACAATTTCCACAATAAACAATGAAAAAATTAAAATTGATTTAATTTATACAGATTTATCAAGTATCGGCTATAGGAACTCAAAAAATGTTAAGTTACAAGCAAAAATTCTAAGCAAGGAAAGAAACACTAAAAACGTGCTTTTGATTTTTTGATTTATTTCAATTTTTGAGTTTTTGCGAGCCGTTGTTTGTAAAAATAAGGATTTTTACCGATCAAACATACGATCAAAAACAAATTCATAAATTTTGTGTTGATTTTATTCTTGATTCAGTTTTGAAGTTCCATTTTCTGAATTTTCCAACAAATACGAACAGAAAGTATAGGGTAAATAATAATTTGTTCAGGCAATAATTTCTCTAATATTAATCAAACTTATTTAGTAGGCCAAAAGAGTAGCTTCTATATTTTATGGCCCAATTTTCACAATCAACACTCTTAATAAATTAAAAATATTGTTTTATTTAGTGACACTAGAAAAATAATTTAGTGAAATTTCTTTACTAAGGCGTGATGCCCGGTACGATAACACATATATCGACGTTCAGTGGTATCATGTTTGTAAGTTGATGAAATAGGAAGGTATCAACACTTTCCATGCAAAAAATTTACCATTTTTCTAAATCTGTCCATTTTTCTTATGGAAACCAAAAAGATCTTTAAATAAAAATATTTCCGGTTGGTTTGTTTTCAGTGTTCCCCTAAGAAGCAAGGAAATAAACCACATCTCACTAAGTAAAAATCTCCAGAATATATATATATATATATATATATATATATATATATATATATATATATATATATATATATGTGTGACAAGCGTAATCGCTTCTCTTCAATCCTAACAACAGTAGGCTAGGATAACGAAGCAACCGAAGATTGGTTTTAACTCCAATGACCGACGACTGTTGTTAGGGTTGAAAATACGCGATTACACTTGTAATATAAGTGTATATATATATATATATATATATATATATATATATATATATATATATATATATATATATATATATATATATATATATATATATATATATATATATATATATATATATATATATATATATATATATATATACATCGGATCTTTTAAAGACCAAAAAGATCTTTAAATAAAAATATTTCCGGTTGGTTTGTTTTCAGTGTTCCCCTAAGAAGCAAGGAAATAAACCACATCTCACTATATATATATATATATATATATATATATATATATATATATATATATATATATATATATATATATATATATATATATATATATATATATATATATGACAAGCGTAATCGCTTTTCTTCAATCCTAACAACAGTAGCCTAGGCCAACGAAGTAACCAAAGATCGGTTTTAACTCCTTTCAAATATAAAAGTTGGTTAAATTGCTGGATACCACAAAGCATTAGGAGTCAAATAACAATTTCTAAAAGCTGATAACAGCTCAAATTCCTATAGCGTGAATAAACATAAGAAAGCACTTTTTTCAAGAAAATATTAATGACAATTAACTAGAATAGAAGCAAGGAACGGTCGTAGAGTCCTTTTATTTTGTGTTTTCAGGTACAGCGTTGCCAAATTTCTGTCACTCCTTTGACGTATTCAGTGACTGAAAACCACCTTATGATCCCTATAAGCAGGACAAGCTCTAATTTTTTTGCCGCGCAGATTAACTGCTCTTGGTAATAGTGGTGGCTTCCTCATGTAAATTCCTCGAGCATCAGGAGTCCCAACCCGGATTTTCGCCTCTTTTCTTGCACCAAGCGTCACGGCAACCCATCCTGAAAGTACATTAGCAGCTTACTATATCTATCTGTAAAGTGATTAAACTAAAATATATATATATATTATCATATAAATAATCATAAAAATATATACATAAAAAACAAATAATAAACATAAATAAAAAAATAAAAAAAAAAAAAAAAAAACAACATAAAAATAATAAAAGTTATTTCCCAAAGACTGTTTAGTAGGTATCCTAGGAACTATTATACACAAGAACGTGTGTTTTACAGTCGTCATGCCCCCACCCCCACTTGAAAAAACGAAATAAGCGCTATTGTAGGCCAATACTTTTCTTCTTCTTGAAAGGGGCGGCCCAACTGTTCTTGAACTTAACTTCCTAAAAATGGTCCATAGGAGCCCTAAATAATTTTAGGAGCAATAATATACCTTCCTCAGGTATCAGAGTGTAATAATAGATCCATGGGCTAAGTCATAGACTTTATCGGGTTGTTGTCCTTGGAAGCATGTAAATACATTAAACTAAGTAAATTAACTAACTGGATTAATAGGATTAATTAATCAATTAAACCAAGTACATTAATTAACCGGATTAATATGATTATTTAATCAATTAAAAAAATGTAAAATTAACTTGGGAGATGGCGGAGAGCAGCGTTTCGGAAGCAATAAAATTAACGAAGCTATGAAAAAGTGAAAATGTATAACAGTTATAATAAGGAGTTTTGATTCGTCATCAATTGGCCATGACGTTAAAATTGATGGGTTATTTGTCGCCAAACAGAGAGAAACAGAGCTGGCAGTCACATTAGAACGGTACATTAATGGACTCTGAGATATACGGAGCATCTTCCAGTGGTATCAATCCTTCCGAAAATAGATAAAGACTTCAACATGTGACCATATGCATCTTTAGTATCAGTTTCCAGCACCAGCACCATTGACTTCAACATGTGACCACGTGCCTCTTTACCACCGGTTTCCAACAGCAGCACCATTGATTTCAAAATGTGACTACATGCATCTTTAGCACCAGTTCCCAGCACCAGCACCATTGATTTCTAAACCATTGACCTCAACATGTGACCACTTGCATCTTTACCACCGGTTTCCAGCAGCAGCACCATTGATTTCAAAATGTGACTACATGCATCTTTAGCACCAGTTCCCAGCACCAGCACCATTGATTTCTAAACCATTGACCTCAACATGTGACCACTTGTATCTTTACCACCGGTTTCCATCAACAGAACCATTGATTTCAACATGTGATCACATGCATCTTTACCACCATTTTCCAGCACCACTGATTTCAACATGTGACCACATGCATCGTTGGCACCAGTTTCTAGAAAGTTTGCCACAAAACTGTTTTGCTATCGCTTTTGCCTCTTTACCACCGGTTTCCAACAACAGCACCATTGATTTCAACATGTGACTACATGCATCTTTAGCATCAAATCCCAGCACCAGCACCATTGATTTCAAAACCATTGACCTCAACATGTGACTAATGTGACCACCAGACTGAAGGACTGATACAAGATACTAGGGTAAAAAGGAGTGCTGTTATTGATGTTAAAAAATAAAAATCAACATATGGTAGTGTATAAGGTTAATTTAAATCTGAAATTTAGATAGTTATCTTCCGCAAAGTTACGACGTTGGTAGACTCCAGGATGAGAATTTGAGAGAAACTTTCCAGGAAAAGTTGAATACTAAACTGGAGAGTTTAGAATTTGACGATGGAATAAATTAGGAAAAGAGTTTGTGAAGTCACTGATGGTGTCTTAGGGAAAAAAAAAAAAAAAATTAGAAACGCAGCTAGGAATATTAGAGAAAATACTTTATTTTTAATAGAGAGGAGAAGGGGACTGTAAAAGGACAATCTGAGTGATAAATCATATGAAAATAAGAGGAATATAAAAAAAAGTGTAGAAAGGAATAAAATATGAACTAAGCAGGTGTGAAGTGGAGGCCATGGATAAAATTGCTGAAAATCTGAAAGATGCAGCCACACAAATAATAGCAAAATACTGTATTTGCATGTTAATACACTGAGAGGGAATGGTCAATCTGGACTTATCCAAGTTAAAGATAGGAACGGGGCACAGTTAGTGAGAAGAAATGAGACAAAGAGAGATGGCCAGAACATTTTACGAATGTACTAACCCGTGACAGAGTTGCAGGAAAAGAAACAGAAAAGAATGAAATAGTTTGTGACATATTGGATGTGAAGGAAAATTTGTTTTTGTGAGGAAGAATTAGTGACAGTAGGCTACTAAAACGATTAAAAAACAATAATGCCCCAGGTACTGATAGTATGATAAATGAGTTTTTTAAATATTTCTGTTATGAGGTTAGAGATAAGTTATTAAAGATTATGAATATGATTTTTGAAAAAGGGGAAGTACCTACCGATTTTTGGAAAACTATTTAAACCCCTCCATAAGAAAGCTGATAAGAGTGTTTGACAAATTTAAAGTGACATTAGTTTGGTTTCTTTAGGAAGCAAATTACTTAATATGATGATAATTTTTAGACTTAGAGTTAATGAAGGTAAAGTTTTAAGAGAGGAACAGTCTGGTTTTAGGAAGGGTAGAGAATGCGTCGACCAGATTTTGACTCTTAGATTAATAATTGATAAGTGCCTGAATCATCAAACGCCATCAGTCCTCAGTTTTATAGATTACGAGCAAGCGTTTGATTCAGCTGATAGAGAAGCCCTAGTCAAGGTCCTATCCTTGTAGTGTATACCAGATAAATACATTAAAGTGATTAGTGCTATGTATGAGAATTATATTGCTGCGGTTAAGGTGGAAAATGAGGTTAGTAGCTGGTTTCGAATTAAATCAAGATTTAAGCAGGGTTGCGTTCTATCCCCATTTATACGGATCATCTTGATGGACTTTGTTGTTTGAGAGGCACAGCAAAGGCAGTTGGAGAACATGGAATCTAATGGGGAAGTACGAATCTCCAAGACTTAGATTTTGCTGACGACTTAAGCATCCTAGATGAAAATGTTAGCAAAATGAATAGGCCTTAAGAGGTTTTGCGAGTTCAGAATGTAAGAATTGGTTTGAAAAATGAATGTCAAAAAGACTGAGTCACATGGACTATGAATAAATGAAGGTGAAGAGGTGATTTTGGGTACTGATAAGATTAATAAAGTGGTCAGCTTCATTTACCGTCGGGTATTTCTATTAGCTAAGACGAAGGGTGCAGTGAAGATGTTAAAAGAAGAATAGCCAAGGACCCCGGTTTTTTTTTCAAAGTTGAAAAGTAGGGAAAAATAAGAAGATAAGTCTGCAAAACAAGACTAGAATATTGGATGTTACAGCGACGACAGTGATCAAGTATGGTTCTGAATCATGGGCACTCCAAAACACGGATGAAGATTTGCTAGATGTTTTCCAGAGAGATTGCCTACAGATTGTTTTAAGTACCTGACTGACTGACCGTATCTCCAATAGTAAGCTGTACGAAAAATGTGATTCAACCCTGTTTTCTAGGGCTATAGTGAGAGAAAGGACGAGATAACTAGAACACATTCTTTTGATGAAGGTTGACAGATTGCCAAAACTTGTCCTTGTCGGCTAACCGTCTAAAGCCAAATGAAAAGCTGGTCGTCCCCGGTTGGGGCACGAGGATGTCGTAAGGAAAGATTAAAGATTAAAGGCAGATGGGAACTTCCTGGGAGGATGTAAAGAGGGAGGCTTCAAAATAGACTGAGATTGAGGAGGAACTGTCTTGGTCTCAAACGGCTTAGTGCGTCAGTGAGTTAGTTGTTAGTGGTAGTAGTAGCAGCAGTAACATATCACAGTGCAATGTGAATACCGTCACTGTTACCCCCCTAAGGGTCGAATCTGATATTTCCAAACTTTTGAAATAAGTAAAAAAACTGTCTGCTGATCTGCTGTCAAGGGGAGGATTAGCAGGGTATGTTCAGTCCTACTTTGGGCCTCTTGATCTATATTACCCTGCTGATTATCCCTTTGGGGACAGCTTTGTAACAATTTTAGTCAAATACCCCAGAGGTGCAAAATTGTCAGATACGACCTTTGGCATAATGGCAAGGATATGTTTTCCCTAAATTCCGAATAATAATTCAACAATTACGTGGTATAATATAAATATTTTCCACAAAACTAAAATAATATTTTTGTATACGTTTGTATTATATGAGTATCTTTTCCAAAATGAAAAACACATAAATTCGTCTGATGACTATCTAGATAATCAAGATAATCTGTCTTATAATCCAGAAGAATAACTCAGCCACGAACTGTTTCCTATTTAACCATATTTCCCAAAATCTATTTCTTTTACATAAAAATCTACTGTTATCAAAGATCATTTAGCTATTTATGTCTCTCAATAAAGGGAGACAGTGAGAGGCAGACAGAGGAGGGTGAGAAGGAGGGAGGGATTCTAAAATGTCAAACTTTTCATAATTACCCAACCACAACCGATCTTCTTGATTCTTATTTTTCATTTTTATAATGCAGTTCTACACAGCGATCAGTCTGTTGCACTTTAAAACAATAAGTTCAAAAGTATAACTGAAAGTAAAAAGTAAAAGTAAACTGAAAGTAAAAGTGAATTGAAGAAGTAAATTTAAAAAGTAAAACTCAAATTATAAGCTGAAAGGTAAAAAAAAGAGAAAAAGTAAAACTATACCAGCACTTGAAAGGGTAATGTCAGCATAGCTTTCGTCCCACCACATGCCTTTCATTTCAAACTCTTTAAATTCCATAGAGGGCCACTGCTTCATTCTTTCTTCTCCACCACTCGGCACAGCTATCAAAGGTGTATTCTCACATTCATGAAAAAAGTTTTCCACTTCTTCTGTCGGCAACACAGTAACAGGAAGACAATTGGAGGAGAATACTGTTAAGCTAAAAAAGGAAACAATATTAAGTTAGTGTTACAAAGGTAAGAAAAAACTCGAAATTAGGAAAATGGGGATTTTACAGCCAGTGAATATTTGCATTGCATATTCATCTTCACTGGCTATAAACATCCTCGTTTTTTCTTCTTTTTGAGTTTTTTTTTCTTGTCATGCTTAGCCAGTGTGGTCTCAGAAATTGTTTACAGATTAGCGTTAATAAAAATAAACAATTTGTATTTAACGAGTGAGTAATTATGGACGTTAATTTTCTCTGTAAGTCGTTTACTTACCAGTTAGAAGTTTTTTTTAAGAAAACAGTTTTTTTCCAGAGATATTCTCTGAACATCTCTAATTAAAATACTGTTAAATTCAAAATACTGTTAAATCGAAAAAAAAAAAAACATATAAAGCTCAGTCGACAGAAGTCGGGAAAATTTTGTTAAGTGTAAAACCAAACGGCGTTGATATGTGAACTTCGGCACTCGAAAGTATAATTCTCCAGTCTCCAAAGAAAATTTCTTGAAAAAAAGAACCTGTGAATACGTACCTGAAAATGAAATTTTATTCTTTTTAATAAGCATATTTTAAGTAAAACTAATTGAGTCGACTAGTCAAATCCCACTACTGCTGCTAATAACCCATTGTAACCTCGTCATCTGAGACCCCCACAGCTACGCACGTTCCTCCTCCACTCCAATCTATTAAATACTTCATTTTTTTATCCGTATTATGAAGTTCTAATTCCCTCTAAATCCTTATTCTGACCAATTCCAGCCTTATTCGGGATCGATATGCTTTCTGTTTGATCTCAGATGAATGGCGTTAAGTATTAAGCGTATATTAAGCAAGTAAATTTCGTAAATATGATACGAGTAAGTAAAAAAACAAAGAATAATTAAATGAGCTAAAGAGCGGAACAGATTGTACAAGGAAGGCCAAATTAGGAATAACTTAAAAAAAATGATGTGACTTGCTGGAAAAAAAACAAAAAAAAAAAAACAAGGCCATGCTTATTTTCATAAATTAGACAATAAATACGGATTTTAAGTATTTTGTTGCAAATAGGGTTTGTTCGATAATTAATTTATATAAGAAAATAATTATAAAAAATATATTACGTAATCTAACAAAACGGCTTCAAATCGTTATATAACCCAGTGCATAAAATGATGCTTGTAATTCCTAATTGGCCTTGGGCTAATTACCTCGCTTCTAGGCGTTTACAACCCCCGGAAAATACCCCCACCCCCATGAAATATCCCCCATGGAAAATAAGACTTTCCAAATTTTAGAATTTTATTTGAGTTTTGTTTTTTTATTTTCTATAGGGAGAAGTAATTTTGGTACTTGTGTATTATATGCAACTCACTCAAGTTTATGCTATGTAAAACTCGAGAAAAAACCGGTTTCTTCGTTAGTTTCTTTCAGCTTAGCGTGAGACAAGACAAAGACAAGTGACAGAATAGATGGGAAATATATAATTAAATATATAAAATTGGGCTATATATTTGCACATAAGGGGGGGGGGAAAAGTTTTTGTACAGTATGAAGTCAGAAAACAATTCTTACTCAAAAATATGCAGAATAATCGTACCTAACACATTTTGCATGCAGACCAGCTATACTAAACACCCCCCCCCCTAAGGTGCAAATATATAGTCCAAATTTGTTTCTAAAGTAACGAAGAAACTAACGAAGAAACCGGTTTGTTCTTGAGTTTTACACGGCGTAAACTTAAGTGTTTGGCGTACAATAAACAAGTACCGGAATTTTTCATAGAGAGAGAGAGAGTCGGATTTCCCGTTACTATTTAAAAAAGATCAGAAATCAATTATAAGAAAAACAAGTGTTTTCAACTAAAAGTAAGGAGTAGATAATTTCGGAGACCACACTGCCTTTCAATGACGATAAATAAAAGTTCAAATAGGGATAAAATCCTTTTAATAGACAGTGATGATGATAACAGTGATAGAAATTCACACAAATACCAGATACCGTCATCAGTAGTAAAACAGTTTTACTACTGATGACGGTCACTGTATATGTGACCGAAATATCTAGTATTTTTGTGAATTTCTATCACTGTTATCATCTTCACTGTCTATTAAAAGGATTTTATCCCTATTTGAACTTTTATTTAAAAGTAAGGAGCAACATCAAAACTTAAAACGAACAGAAATTAATACGTATATGAAAGGAGTTGCCTATAGAATTTTAAAATAAAGCTTATTGCTGTAATTAAACGGCCATTGTGTTTCAAGAATAGTTCTTAAAGAATTTGGACAAAAAGTCAAAACTTTTGCGTAAAGAGTAAGGTCTTGTGGAAGGGGCAACTCCTTTCATATACGTTATAATTTCTGTTCGTTTTAAGTTTTGATGTTGCTCCTTACTTTCAGTAGAAAAAAACCGTTTTTTAAAATTTGATTTCTTATCGTTTTTAAACAATACCGGGAAATCCAGCTCTCTCCATGAAAAATTCCGATATTTGTGTGTTATTAAATTTAAAAAAAAACAAGTTTTTTTTAACTGAAACTAAGGAGCGACATTAAAACTTAAAACGAACAGAAATTATTCCGTATATGAAAGGGATATAGAAATTATTCCCTCCTCAATACCTCGCTCTTTACGCTAAATTTTTTTTATTGTTTTAAAAAATAAAGTTGTGTGACAGATTCAAACTATAGCGTAAAGAGCGAGGTATTGAGGAGGGGTAAGCCCCTTTCATATACGGAATAATTTCTGCCCGTTTTAAGTTTTAATGTCGCTCCTTACTTACATTAAAAAAAACTTGTTTTTTTATATTTAATTTCTCAACGTTTTTGAGTTAATGAAGCTTTGATTTTGGCTCACTGTACATGAATAATCAAAACGAGACCTGCATATTGATTTTACTTTTTTTGACTAAATGGCTCTCACGAAATTTTGTTCGGACGTAACTTATGAATTAACTTACGAAACGAAATTCTATATTCATAGATTTTATTAAGTTTATTAGGGAGTTTGCCCCCTAGTTTATACCTTGCTCTTTACGCTAAAGTTCGAATTTTGTTCGAATCACAAACCCCTGAATCACAAAGGCCGGTTAATTAGAATGGATAGTTCTTTTGAAACTACTAAACAAAAATTTCGCGAAAAGGGCGAGGTATTGACTAGGGGACGAACCCCCTCATATACGTAATAATTCATGTTTGTTTTAAGTTTCAATGTCGCTCCTTACTTTCAGTTAAAAAAACTAGTTTTTTATTTAATTTCTGATAATTTTTTAAATAATGCTGGGGAATCCGGCGCCCCCTTCATACAAATGTCCCTTCTCCCAAGGAAATATCCTCCAAGGAAGGATCCTCCCTCGTAACCCTTTCCTCCAACCCCCCCCCCCCACCGCATCAGAAAAAAACCCTCCTGAAATGTCTTTATACTTCCCATTAACCAATACTATATGTAAACAATGGGAAAAGTTCATAACTTCCAGTCCTTCCCCTGGGAACTGTGGGAGATTAAGTCATCCTCAAAGACATATTTATTATATTTTTGACTTTGCTGGACGAAATGGATGTCTCAAAATTTTGGTTGAGTGACTTTAGGAACACAATAAGCCCGGGAGGGGGACACGTTACCGTCCAATTTTTCGGCCATTTAAAAAGGACACTAAAACTTTTAATTCCCGTTCAAATGATCCCTCTTACGATATCTAGGACTACTGGATCGATACGAATCACCCCTGTGAAAAAAAAACAAAAAAAAACAACAAATAAATAAACACGCATCCTTCTGACAAAAAATACAAAATTCCACATTTTTGCAGATATGAGCTTGAAACTTCCGCAGTAGGGTTTTCTGATATGCTGAATCCGATGATGTGATTTTCATTAAGGTTAAATGACTTTTAGTGGGTGTTTCCCCTTTTTTTCGAAAATAAGGCAAATTTTCTCAGGAGCAGAACTTTTGATAAGTAAAACTAAACTTAATGAAACTTATATTTTTGAAATCAGCATAAAAATCTGATTTTAGTGATGCACCTATTGGTATCAAATTCCGGTTTTTAGAGTTTCGGTTACTATTGAGCCGGGTCGCTCCTTATTTAGAGTTCGTTGCCACGAACTGTTTGATATGCCACTCACTCAAAATTACGATGCGTAAAACATGAGAACAAACTGGTTTCTTCGTCACTTTAGAAACAAATTTGGGCTATATATTTGCACGTTAGGGGGAGTAAAGTAGGTACACTTATTCTGCATATTACAAAGTAAGAACTATTTTCTGAATTAAAATTGTCCAAATACTTTGCCCCCCCCCCCCTTTTTGTGCAAATATATAACCCAAATTATATATTTCCCATCTATTATGTCACTTGTCTTTGTCTTGTCTTGTACTAACCTGAAAGAAACTAACGAAGAAACCGGTTTGTTCTCGCGTTTTACACAGCGTAAACTTGAGTGAGTGGGGTATAATACACAAGTACCAAAACTCCTTCTCCCTACGGAAAAAAAATTCAAATAAAATTCTCAAATTTGGAAAGCCTTATTTTTCACGAGGGTATTTTCCGGAGGGGGGGGGTGTTTTCCACGGGGGATATTTTCCGGGGGGGGGGGGATTTTCCAGGGGGTAATCGCCGGGAGGTTAAACGCCGGCCACCAATTACCTCCAAATTGATTTTTTTAATTTCAGTTTGACAACATCATTTTTAGAGATCTGCCTGGGCTGATAATTTTTCTGCAGTACTACGGTTCGGTGGCGTAGCTAGAGATGGGCAAGGGGGGCAGCCGTCCTCGGCTCTTAGGGGGGCACCAAATCAAAGTATTTTTTTTACTTATAATGTGGTAGTGATGGGGGGGGGGGGGTAATAATCTGCCCGAGTGCTGACAATTTCTACCTACGCCTCTGCCAGTGGTTTTAACATTTCAATGTAAGATGGCAATTTTCGATCGAGAAAACATAGAAGATCGAGTAACTCAAAATTACCGTTAACATATTACCACTTAATAAAATTACCAGTTACCGCAGCGAAATTCAAATCTGACCCTAACACAGCTTAACTATCATTTAAAACGCAATAAAAAATTTTCTTATATGCATTTTTTTGCTTTTTTAAGTGAAGGACAAAAATTTCAGGAGGATGGTCAGACCTGGTGCTTCCCCCTCTCCTGGATAAGACCATGGTAAGTGTTTTTTCACATATCTTTTTGTCAAAAGCAATAGGGTGGCGACCCAACAAATATTGCAGCAGTTTTGGACCCATCCTGGTTGAGCGCAGACACCATAATATCTACACCCAGCTGTTGTCTCCCGGTTTGCGTTTTGACAAGATTTTGTTTATAAAAGTTCTCCGCACCGGCCATTACAACCATGTTATCTAACACGACAAACCCGTGAAACTAACATAAGATATAAATAACTTCGGAGACCACATTTACCTGCTATAACAAAAACAAAGTTCTCGTTCAATATTAAATAAGTGACTCACTTATTACGCTCGTGATAAAAAAAATATTTTTATAATAATTTTATATCAGATTATTTTTAGGGCATATCTTAAAAAGATGAAATATTCATAAAAAAAAACAACTAAAAATCCCTTACAAATTCCCCTTTCCTATAATTGCAAACCATGGGCTGAGGGCTACTTGTGTTACAGAATAAGCTCTGACTAATCACATCTGCTACTGCAACAACTCTGCCTATCGCAAACACAGCTATAGATTCCAGCTCCTTTATTACTTATCTTCCTAGAGCGTGGACCTCTCTACGCCTTATTTTGCTCAACGTCCTATCCTATTGTTTATAGACAAATTACTGAAGTTTAAAATTGAATTAAACAGTTTGAAATGGTGTAATAGGTATTTGTACTAAGTCAGATGTCCTAGCCAACAGTGACATTTTTCATTTCATTTTCATTTCCCATCCATTTCCATCATTTGCATTCCATTTTTAAGTCCCATTCTCACCTCCGTTCAGCAAAGCATCAGGACATAAAAGGGGAAAAAAGATCATGAGATTAGTCTCACATAAAATTGGTTCCGTAAATAATAAAGAATACAAGGAAGGGTGAAATAAAGAATACAAGAAAAAAAAATATCGTGCAAAAGCGAACAGCATAAAAGGGAATAATTCTGATTGGTCAAAGTTGCGATACTTAACCAACCAAAAACAAAAATGTAACCGTAGAGAGACTTGAATCATAAAGAGCGACTGTTACTCCAAAATACATCGCAATAGGAGGAAAGATATGGATTGTTGTTTTAATGTTTCATCGTCAGCCATTCCGCTATGAATATTTAAGTCACCGAACGTAAATATTTTTTTATTAGCTGCACAGTATGTCGAACAATACGAATAAAAAACGTAGTAAGCACTCTTTCGCAACGATTGTAGAAAAATTGTCTTGAGCCTCCTCCCCCCCCCCCATAGAAAGTGTCCCTGAAAACTCCAGCTCGATCCCCCGGTTGAGAGCCGAAACCGGGTAGACTCACCAGAATTATAACTTTGGGATTACTCATTTACGGGTTAAAAAGATTACCTCCCCCCCCCCTTTAATCAGCTTCTTTACCCATCTGCCTAATATGCCTTATATCATTAGACTGATATCGATTGTTTCTATCCTAATAGTTGTAGTTAGTAGCTCCAATGGTAGTTTGGAAGGATAGGAAGATAAGTCTGCAAACCAAGATTAGAATATTGGAACTAGTGATGATAGTAATCAAGTATTGTTCTAAAGTGTGGGTGCTCCAAAAAACCGAGGAAGATTTACTAGATTTTTCCATAGAAATTGCCTAGGGATTGTTTAGGGAAGCTGACAGACTAACAATATCTTAAACAGTAAGCTGTACGAAAAATTTGGCACAGTCCTTCTTTCAAGGGCTATAATGAGAAAAGGATGAGATGGATATGACACGTTCTGTGGATGAAGAATGGCAGATTGCCAAAGACTGTCCTTGTCGGCCAACCGTCTAGGACCAAACGAAAAGCAGGCAGTCCTCAAATGCAGTAGGAGGATGTCGTAAGGAAAGATTTAAGGAAAAAAAGAACTTCTTGGGAGTATGTAAAGAGGGAGAGTTGAATAGACTGGGATGGAAGGGAAGTGTGCGTAGCTATGTTGGCCTCAGGCGGCTTGGTACTGCATTGAGTTAATGGTTGTAGTTATAGCTAGAAAACAACTTTTTGCCCTAATAAGAATAATTTCTCAGTTTTTTATTTTTTTTTTCCAAGCGTTACATTGGGCTCAAAATATGACCTCACAATAGGTAGTCTAGTGCTCCATCATCTGAGCTAGCCGGGCTTCAAGTTGGTTTCACACATTTGATGCATCAATATTTCAACAAGTCAACAGGTTTTCTCACTGTATATATATTTTTTTTGGGGGGGGGGGGGTAAAAATATATATAAAAAACATACAAACTATAAAAAAAATAATCATAAAAAGAAGTGAGGTCGCGGTAAATGTACACAAAAATAGTTACACTGAGCCAGGTTTGAAAAGAAAAACCTCCCAATTTTCGACTGGCGAAAAAGAAATGAAAATTCAATCTTAAATGATGTCTACGTTGCAACAATTAACTATTAAAAAAACATCCATTAAATCAAATCTTTATTTGACATATCTCACAAAATGCGACAGAAAATGAAACATGTTTTTTTTTTTTTAAATTGGGACCATTCTAATTGAATCGCCAATATATTATTGTCATTGAAATCAGCATTAAGATAATTAAGATAATCATTAAGGCAGTTAATTCATTAGCCAGGATTGTAATTAAGAAACATCAATTCAAGGTAGAAAGTTATTAGGTCATACTGAAAGAGGACCAAAGTAATATTGACCGTGATTTACCTATGTCCTACCGTTACTATAAAATTAAAGCTAGATATTTATCAAAAATCAGTCTCAATCAGAAGTAGATACATAAATCAAGGTTGGGGGGGGATAAACCCTATTACATGGGTTGGTGAGAAAAGAAAAGTTATCGAAATTCTGCTTGACGAATAAAGGACAACACAACTCAAGCCAACAAGTATTTTCAGCAAGAAACAAAAGGAAGGATAAACAAGAATATGACTATCTGACTTATTTAAAATATTATGATACCCAATAATCAGTTTGGTGGATAGGAAGAAAAGCCAACCAAAGATGCTACGTTTTCCACAAAATTTTCCGCAGATCAAAATTTCCCATGTTTCCTCTCAGTTCCCTGAAAGTTCCAGATAAATCTGAAAACTTAACTCAAGGCTGAAGCTTCTAATTACGGAGAAATTTCCTCCGACCATTGAAATGCTTTTTAATAAAAGCCAAGAGGAGAAGGATTTTGCTAACTCAGAAAAATGTTGTGTTTCATGAATTAAAGTTTGAGGAACGATCTAAGACCTAAATTAAGGGCTGGGGAAGTTTGCAAAGAAATTTTCAGATTGAAGACAATTTGTCAGACTCAAATATGAGCTACAGATCAAGAGATTTTAATCAACCTGCACAACACTTAATTTTGAATCTTCCGTAGACATTTATGTTCTGTTTCTTTCTCATTCAGACACTGTTCATTTTATTTCTCCTTCTCAAAAAAAGCAAAGAAAAAAAACAGAAGTATCCATGTTTCTTCTGGATAACTGTAGTTATAAATTCATGTATTTGTGCAGCGATAAATGATTATATTATTGCATTAAAAATAGAATTAACATGCAAAAACTTTGAGTAACGAAAGACCTAAAATGACTGTATTTTCGAGTTTAAAAACTTTCATTAACACCCCATAAAGTTCTATTCAGCCAAATAAAAAGTGCTTCTTATTAAATAAAAAAAAACTTGCATAATATAATTATTTAATTTCAATTTCATTACTTTTAATTAGAGTAGCAAAATTCTAATAAATTATAATTTTATTTGCTAATCTACTGTTCATAGGAGTGCTTGAGTTAAGCAAAAACGGCATCAAGAACTCCTAGATGAGGTTACTGCAAAGGCCAACTTATCTTGGTCTGCGGGCAGAAAATCAAATGCATTGCAACTAGTGACTCTGATGTCCATCATGTGTGGCGACTATGATGTTGAACAGATTGTCCGGTTCAAATACGTAGATAGTATCATCGAAAACACTTGCGCGACAGTGAAAGACCTGCTCACCAGAAAAGGATAAGCAAATGCCTCAGCAATCAGTAATTGACACACCAACGTCAAGTATGTAGATCTCAGAAATGTTCTCTGTGCCTAAACCTAGGTCTTTTTAACAGCAATGTTATGCCAATACTACTTTACGCTACTGAGGCATGTCAACCGAATCAAGAACAAGAGAGATAAGCTCCTAGCTTTCAAAAACAAACGCCTTTAAAGACTACTGAAAATCCACTGGTTGCAGACAGCAAGCCGGTGCATCAATGACATGGCACGAAAACCTCTACTGACCGACACCATCAGAGTCTGACAATGGAGATAATTGGGACATGTCCTGCGTATGGATGACCCCACACTACCAAAAGCCACTTTACATTAACAAAGGATGACCCATGCCGCTTTACATTGACAATCGATGACTATCCTGCATATGGATGACCACAGACTACCAAAAGCCGCTTTACATTGACAATGGATGATCTATGCCGCTTTACATTGACAATGGATGACCTCTGCCGCTTTACATTGACAACGGATGGCCATCCTGCGTATGGATGAACACAGACTGCCAAAAGGCGCTTTAAATTGACAATGTATGACCTATGCCACTTTCCATTGGCAATGGAAGACCTATGCCACTTTACATTGACAACGAATGACCATCCTGCGTATGGATGACCACAGACTACCAAAAGCCGCTTTAAATTGACAATGAATGACCAAAGACAACCAAAAGCCGTTTTATATTGACAATAACCAGCCACTCTCGAGTTTTGGTGGTGTCATTACGAGATTAGGCATTAACGCGTCTGACCTGAACTACGCGGGTGACATTATTGATCATGCTGCTGATCCAACAACTTCCCAAGCAATGCAAAATGAAATAGCATATTTCTCTCAGGTGCATGGAATGAAGATCAACAAAGTCAAAACTATAGTCATGGACCTGAATATACAGTCCGATTATCAGCTTGTGCATTACGGACAAAAATTGGAAAAAGTCGATAGCTGTATTTATCTTGGCTCGCTAACAGAATCTCGTCGAGGCTGTGACCATGACCTGCAGAACAGAATTAACAACGCCCAGGCCATCTTCTCTTAACTCTGCTCTCATTTGTGGAACCGATGGGAGATCAGTTTGAGGACAAAAATTTGTGTCTATAAAGCGGCTGTTAGATCTGTTTTCTTATTTATAGTTGAGACTTGGCCACTGAAGGTGTTTCATTTCCATGGTATGAAAGTCTTTGATCACCGCTGTTTACGCGAAATCCTGCGGATTCGATACTCCGACAGAATCTCAAATGCTGACGTGGCCATATCCTAGAAAGACCCTGTTGGAACCCTTGGTCCCAGTTTGTTTCAGATGAATGCCCTTCCCAGATTCTTTTTTTTGGTCCCTTAATTATTCTCTTCCCCAAAGTAATAATTATTAATTTTCCTTTAATTTTGGCGGCGCCATTTTCTGTCCTTCTTTAATTGCGTAGTTGGTTACACAGACCACGAGTCATTAAGTGCGCAGTTGGGGATGATTGACCAGTAATTAGTAAGCCTTTGGATTGGCTGGAAAAATTCACCCACCACCCCACCACCCATCGCAGGCACGCAGCGGGCTGAGCGAGCTGGGGAAAATTTGAAATGTGTTTTTTAGTTCCTTTTTTGTAGCGTGACTGATTACAGTAAGATTTTTATACTATATAATCTTTGACTTTTTAGCCTAGGTCGAGTCCAAGGAGACAGTTAGAAATATTACCGGTAACCCTTAGCCTTAAAGTGGCCCCTGGGACCATTCGATCACGCTATAGGACCCTAAGGCAGGGTATATTGTGAATCGGGCACTGGCATACCCGATGGATACGGAACCGTTGAGGTAAGAACGGGACTCCCACTAAAATTTGGGCCAACAAGGGGTTTCTCCCCTAATAAGTGGCATAGCAACCATTTGCGCCATTTCTGCACCAATAAGTGGCGACCCCCATACTTTACACCCCAATAAGTGGTGGCAGCAAGAAAAGGTCCTATCAATAAACCTGATATTAAAAGAATTCCGCGTTTTCGAAGAGACAAATTGAGTTAGCCTAGATAGTAGCCTGTTGTGGTTACATATAAAAAGAAAAAAAAATACGGAATCAATTAGTAGAATTATGAAGATCTATAATGTGTTATGCCTTGTTAGATCATAACTGAAAAATTTACTAATCAATATATCGCGCAACTAATTAGTGTGCAAAAATATAAGGTCAATTGGCACGCAGCAATTTCTTGCGAGAGACCGGAAGTTACATCGATAAAAGAATTTTCATTTAGACTGAAGAGGTAATTTGAAGTTAACGGAATTTTGAAATAATGTCGGACAGAGATGAGATTAACTCAAGACCGAAAAGGGCGAGTGAAGCCCATTGAAAAAGTAGGAAAATAGAGAGAAAGGCTAATATGGAGGCCTTTGAGAGAGATCACCGAGAATATGAGGGAAAAATGCAGGCTGAGAAAGATGAAATTAGAAAGAATAGAAGAGGACGAAAGGGCAAGAGTAGCCTATAAAGAAAGAGACAATACGGATAGAGAACGAAAAGATTCATAAAATGAATTAAGAAGAAACAATGACAGACGGAATCAAAGTATTCCGAGTAGAAGGAGCAGTGTTGAATCGAGATCCAGCAGGAGCTCGCGAAAAAGCACTCAAATACATATGACACAACAACTATTAAATCTCATGGAGAAAGATGGATTAGCCAGAGAACGAAAAGAGGAGGAAGATAGAAAAGAAAGAGAGATAGAGAGAATAGCTAGAGAACGAAAGGAAGAGGCAGATAGAGAGGATAGAAGAGAACTAATGCAAATAATTGCAGGGAAAAATTTTCAAACGTATAAGAGAACCGCATGGGTTAGAAGCCCCGAAAAATATACAACTTCACTGACTACGGGGGGAGGTGGAACGGCCCATAAAACAAATTGGGAGGCTGTGCCACCCTGTCGGAAAAACGAAATACTTGATACTCGTGTTCAAAAAGTTGATAATCCACAAAAATGGGATGTGGAAGTAAAAAGACCACAAAATATTGAAAATAAAACGCGCGAGAATCATTTGTCGGGAAAATTTCCAGAAAATAGAAAACTTGAAAACACTTTTAATGAATATGAGACGCTAACAAGTACAGGCCAAAATGAAACTCTGATTGTACCAAATAAAAATGAGACGAAATTTATTGTACGCGCTTTTCCTCGGAAAGTTCGAGAAATTTTAGTAGAATAAGAAAAACCAAATGTCGGAATTCAATTCCCATTTGATGACGAAATATTTGTTTCTGTGGTAAGAGTAAAGAGAACTAAAAGAGAGAAAAAGATGCAAGGCGAAACTACAAGAAAGACAGGCAGTCAAAGATGGTGGACACTGGAGTCCAAATCAGATTTAACGATGATTTATTACTTTGCGCGAATGACAAAATTCAGAAAAGTAGAGATGAAAAGAGAAGTGTACAAAATAGAAAAAATTTTGAGATTCAGCCTGCAGTGCCGAAAAATAAAAATTATCTGGGCTGTGCCTAGCTAAAATAAACAATAGGGGGGACATAGAAGTCCAAGACCCACTGGTAAAATTGCAAAATTACAATAAGACGGAAAAACTTAGGAGGGAGGAGAAGACCCATGACAAATTAAGAGAAACTACAGATAATCCGACATAGAATTGACTTGTCAACAACGGGTTACGGAAAGATTGAAAGGTACTGAATTTAGGATCGAAATGGGTTGGATCGAAGAAATTTGGGATAGAATCTGATATTGGTCTGATCAACTCAAAAGAGGGTTTGTTACTTTATCAGGTGGTTCCGTGGGTAAGATCCCCTGCGGGAAGATATGAAATATAGCTCTTTTCTTCGATGCAAAACTGGCGGACAAGTTGTGATCCCTTTACTGAAGTCTTGTCTTTCCAGTCTTCAATATTATCTTCATCCCTCATCGCCGAGCATTATTCATTCAATTATTTTAGGGGACAAGGCCCAGAAAAAAGCGATTCAAGGTTCGCTCAGATTCTTACTTCATTTTCCTGAACTCCTATCGTTTTCAGAGGCCTGTGTATTTTTGGCCTGGAACTATTTCAAATTATGCCAAGGGGCAATTTACTTTTTTTATTGAGATGTGGGTTGTTTCCACAGATGGAAATTAAGAGGCTAGTGCAGCCAATTTTTCATGATGGCTGGCATCATCACATGTGCCAGAAACTGATTCTCGGCTCCTCTCAAAAGTAAATTCGTGAGAGCGAGAAAATTTTTGTTTTTGATTGTGGTGCGCACAATCAACTTCTACGAATCCTAGACCATGGTGGTTCTACGGTAGAGACGTGTGGATGACGACGAATCCTGATCCAAGCGGTGGAAGTGCAGGCACTGGTGGAAGAAAGAAGAGAAGATACAAGTTTGGTGATTTTGAGTTTAATGTTATTTATTTTATGTCTGAGTTTCCAGCCAATCCACCGGGGATGCAGGCCATTTATCTTAGGAGGGAGGTGTTGGAACCCTTAGTCCCATTTGTTTCAGATAAATGCCCTCCCCAGATTCTTTTCTTTTGGTCCCTTAATTATTCTCTTCCCCCAAGTAATAATTATTAATTTTCCTTTAATTTTGGCGGCGCAATTTTCTGTCCTTCTTTAATTGCGTAGTTGGTTACACAGACCACGAGGCATTAAGTGCGCAGTTGGGGATGATTGACCAGTAATTAGTAAGCCTTTGGATTGGCTGGAAAAATTCACCCACCACCGATCGCAGGCATGCGGCCGGCTGAGCGAGCTGGGGAAAATTTGAAATGTGTTTTTTAGTTCCTTTTTTGTAGCGTGACTGATTAAAGTAAGATTTTTATGCTATATAATCTTTGACTTTTTAGCCTAGGTCAAGTCCAAGGAGATAGTTAGAAAAATTACCGGTAACCCTTGGCCTTAAAGTGGCCCCTGGGACCATTCGATCACGCTACCGTACCCTAAGGCAGGGTATATTGTAAATCGGGTATTGACGTACCCGATAGATACGGAACCGTTGGGGTAAGCGCGGGAATCCCACTAACATTTGGGTCGACAAGGGGTTCTCCCCCTCGAGTAAGTGGCATAGCAACCTTTTTGCGCCATTTTTGTACCCATAAGTGGCGACCGCCGTACCTTAAACACCCAATTGACCCAATGACCACATTATCGAGCAAGTGCTTCTAGCTGGACCTCTGTCAGATTCGCACAGACGTCCTGGCGGTCAATTCAAGAATTGGTGGGCAAACGTCAAAGTAACCTTGATACCATTGGTGGATTTCGAAAGTTTGACAGGAAGTGGGAGAGCTGGTGGCTCTGGTTTGCTGAAGAGCTGACATGAGATTGCGATAAATTGGAGTCTACTATAAGGAATCTAGATACCGAGTGAGGCGTCCGCATCTGGTACGCAGTAACTAGAAGTAAATACCTGGGTGCCTCAGGAGGCAAAGACAGTCTTAGTCTTAGGCAAAAAATGTGGGTGGTTAAAACCTTACATAATGTAATTATTTAATTTCAATTTTAATTTAATTAAATAGATTCTACTAATTTACCCAAACCATAATGTAAAACTGGGGTGACAATTAAATATAATGATTGCATTCCGAGTAAAGTTTTAAAAGCTGTACTAAATCATCATTAAGTTTTATTGAGCCAAACAAAAAGTGTTTGTCCTCTAATAAAAAAACTTAAAGAACTATAGCTTTAATTATATTATTCAATTTTACTAATTTTCCTAATTTTGATTACAGCACACTTAAATCTACCTATATTATTTTACTGACCTATTTATCTATCAGTAAAATAACAGTGTAGTAAAGTAAATCTATTAATAAAACTATAGTACATTAAAGTAAAATTATACAAAAACTAAGGGTAATAAAAATTGTTATGAAGTTTTATTCAGCTAAGTAAAGCCTTTTTCATCTATTAAAAAACGCCTATGATGATTATTATTCCCTATAAATAGTACACCTATAATTATATTACTATAATTATTCCCATTAAAAGCGTCAACTTGTGTGATGTCAGAAAGGAGCAGTCACTCCAGCCCTTATTGTGGCAATCTCTATCGATATCAATAGAATCGATCTTTTATCTATCGAAAAACTATTGCACTAAAACTTAATGTGAAAAAATTACAATAACTGCAATTTAGATTATGGTCTTAAAAGTTGTAGTAAAATTACCATAAAGTTTTTTTTAGCCAAATGAAGTGCTTTCACCTATTAAGAAAAATAACTATATAATCTTATTATTTCGGACAATAAAGTCGATTTTTCCGAGACCAGGGAGAAGCAGAGTCTTTTCCGGTCTTTTAAAGAGACTATCAAATTCGATATTTTATCTATTCATAAATTTATTGCGCAAAATTTGGGTGGATGAAAAATTTACAATAATTGCATTTTAATAAGTTTTAAGAAATGGCACTAAAATTGCCACCTCCAGATGACCACGAGTACTTATAAAGCTGTTGCTCTTTACTGACAACCAATATTTATAAAATTATGCATCGGTACTACACAAAATTATTTCAATTGTTTTTTTAACATATTGTAAAACAAGTATTCTGTTGCTAAAAATTTTTTTCACTTTCACAGAGCACATTGAATTAATTTTTAGAAATAATTTTTTACTGAAATAATTTTTAGAAATAATTTTAACTGAGCCAAATGACGTGTTTTTCATCCATAAAGAAAAAAACTTACATAATATAATTATTCCCATCAATAAAGTCAATTTGTCCAAGACCAGCAAGAAGCAAAGTCGTTCCTGGCCTTATTAAGAAACTCCTTGGACGTATATATTCTCGGGGTACCACAAGCTCCAATTCTTTCATAGTAAGCAGTGTCAAAAGTTGATCATTGTTTACCGTGCCAGGCGAGTCGAGACAGAATTTAGGCCGATTTTCACGTGGATTGTTTGGGTCATATATTGGACGAGGATCTCCAGTTGATGGAATTGTATTCGAACTTACGGAAAATGGATCACCTTCTCCTTCTTCCATCTTTTTTCTTTCTTGTTTTGACAAAAAAGTCCTTCCAATTTTTCCTAAAATTCCGAAATATTTAGAAATGATTTGTTACTTCTATAAATCCATGGTTTACACTGATATTGCACACAGCAAAAGTAACAACAAAGTGTTAATGCCGCGTCCGTTTTAAGTCAACACCAGTAATGCAGCCTGTTGTTGAGTAACATTAATAAAAAAAGGAGTAATATTAACATAAAAGGAATAGTATTAATATAAAAGGAGTATTATTAACATAAAAGGAATAGTTTAAAAGGAGTAATATTAACATAATAGAAGCAGTATTAATATAAAAAAAGTAGTATTGATGTGAAAGAGGTGGTGTTTATAAAAGGCGCAGAACAACTGGTGTTTTTACAATGACTGGTTATTGTATAATGATACCCAGATATCCTGGATAATATATATCCAGAATTCTGGATATTGTTGGGATGATAATATTGCTTTGAAACTTATAAATACTATAATTACTACTGATGCTACTGACAACTTGCTGCAGTATCAACCCACTTGAGTCCAGCACAGTGTACACTCTCCTCTATACCATTCTGTATAGAGCTTTACTCACCCAAAGAGATTCCTACTCCCTTTAAATCTTTCCTTATAATCCCTTCAAATCCCATCTTATGACGTCCTGCTTTTAATTTGGTTCCAGCAAAATTACAGGTTGTGCAGGTTCGTATGGTATCTTGTCATATGACATTATCAGAAGATGGCTTACAAGCCTAAACAATAGCATTCAATGGGTTTGTCTGAATTTGGTGCTGTATTTGCATTACCCACTATATCAGATTCTGTTTAAAAATAACGACTTTAGTTAATCAGATAAAAGCAAACAAATAAAAGGAAAAAAAAACTTAACTTTTTTTTAACCATTTTGTTCGTTGCCATTGTGCTTAAATAGTGCAAAAGTTTTGGAATCGTTCCAATTTTTGTTCTCATAAATGCACGTTGCCTTAAGAATGCGAATTTTCGATTTCTTAAAAAAAAAGAAAATATATTGGTGTTATGTTTACAGGGGAGGGGAAGCACTAAGGTCTACTTCAACGTCAAGGCCTATAGAGCCCCAGGTAATTAGAAATCACCTACTAATCTCATTAGCCTTATCTTACCATAAATCATAAGGAATATACCCGAAACCTGTTTTTTTTATGAATCATTCCAATGTGGTATGATCTAGCTCTTGAAAAAAAAGGAAGAAAATTATCAACTTTTCGCAATAGAGTTTCTTTAATTTTGAAAAGTTTCCTAATGCAGCGTTTCAATTCAAGATTCTGACCATTTTTCTAAAATGAAACGCCATCTATAGTCGTTTCTCATGGCACATGTTAAGAGAAGACCTAACTCAATATGTAGATGCCCCTGTATTTAATGAATGTTGTGTATTCGCCATTGCAATTTCTTTAGAGCTCTATAAATAAATTTTGTTCATAGAGTGCTGTTTCAGGAATGATTACGTGACTTTCAAAACCGAATGGATGGCTATTGAAAAAAAAGAGGATAAATTTGTTCGATAAAGTTGAACAACACTGAAATAAGTGAAGAAAAGCTTAAATGCATTCAAAATATGTAAACTACAATTATTCTATATATTATAAATTAAAAATTGTTTTCTTAGCATATTTCCTTCTCAAGAACTCCCCAGCTAGACCTATACGCTTCGTTCGATCATAACTCTTTACTGGAGAAATATTTTAGTTAGCTCTACTTAGCTTTATTCTAAAAAAGATATGGTTAAGCAGAAATGACGAGGATTGAAATAAAATGATGGTTCTTTAATGAAACAGGCTTTGGGTATAATTTTGAAAAGCGAATCCAGAATTTTAAAGAAAGATTTTGCACTGCACGTAAAGATGTGTACTAAAATTAAGTGTGATGTGGAGTAGCGAAATTTGTTCATCTAGCTCAACATCGAGATCTGTTTCTAATATAATCTAGTTCTCTTGTTTTATTTAATACTTTAGTCATTTTTAATTTAATACTTTAGTCATTTTTTATTTAATACCTCCTTTTAAACAGTTAAACACAGCTACGTACGCTCCTCTTCCATCCCAATCCATTCAAAGCCTACCTTTTTACACCCTCCCACGAAGTTCCCATTTCCTTTTAATCTTTCTCTATAACGTCCTCCCACCCCAAACGAGGACGACCTGCTTTTCGCTTAGCCCTAGACGTTTGGTCGAAAAGAGCAATCTTCGGAAATCTGTCATCCTTCATCCACACAACGTGCCCTAGCCATCTCAACCTTTCTTTCATTATAGCCCTAGAGAGCGGTATCGAACCACATTTTTCATACAGCCTATTATTTGAAATACGGTCAGTCAGCCGGGTACCCAGGACAATCCTTAAGCAATTTCTCTGGAAAACATCTAGCAAATCTTCATCCACTTTTCAAAGCGCCAATACTTCAGAGCCATATTTGACTACTGTCATCACTGTAGCTTCTAATATTCTAATCTTGGTTTGCAGACTTATCTTTCTATTCTTCCAAACTTTTTTTTTAATTGTGAAAAAACACCCTGAACCTTGGCTATTCTACTTTTAACATCTTCACTGCTCCCACTATCTTTACTAATAATATTACCAAGGTAAGTGAAGCTGCCCACTTGATCAATTATTTCATCACCCAACGTCACCTTTTCATCTTCACTTAGTCCTAGTTTAGGGACTTCGTCTTCTTAACATTAATTCTCTAACCTATTCTAGCACCCTGAACTCGCAAAACCACTAAAAGTTCATTCATTTTACTCACACTTTCCTCTAGGATGCTTAAATCATCAGCATAATCTAAGTCCAGGAGATTTTTTCCTCCCCATTTAATTCCGTGGTCTCCCATTGGCTTTCCTGTGCTCCTTAATACAAAATCCATCAAAATAATCCATATAAAGGGGGATAGAACACAGCCCTGCTTAACTCCTTATTTAATAAAAAACCAGCTGATAACCTCATTTCCTAACTTAACTGCAGCCGTGTTATTCTCGTACATAGCACTAATCACTTTAATATATTTGTCTGGTATACCATACAAGGATAAAACCTTTGCTATAGTTCTTCTATCAGCAGAATCGAACGCTTGCTCATAATCTATAAAACTAAGGACCAAAGGTGTTTGACAACTCAGGCACTTCTGAATTATTAACCTAAGAGTGAGAATTTGGTCGACGCATCCTCTACCTTTTCTAAAACCGCACTGTTCTTCTCTTAAAACTTTGTCTACGGCATGTCTCAGTCTAAAAAGTATCATATTACTAAGTAATTTGCTACCTACAGAGACCAGCCTAATGCCTCGATAATTACCACACTCACTTTTATCATCATTCTTATAAAGTGGCTTAATTAAGGTTTTCCTAAAACCATTTGGTATTTCCCCTTTTTTAAAAATCGTATTCGTAATCTTCAGTAACTTGTTTCTACCCTCAGAGCCACCATATTTAAGAAACTCATTTACTACACTATCAGCACCTGGAGATTTATTATTTTTTAATCCTTTTAGTACTGTCGTTAATTATTCCTCGCAAAACAAATCTTCCCTCACACCCAAGGTATCACAAACTTTTTCATTTTCCTCTATATCTTTACCTGCAACTCTATCTCGGTTTAGCAAATTCTCAAAGTGTTCGGCCCATCTCTCTTTCATTCTTTCCTTATCGCTAATTCTGGCCCCATTTCCATCTTTGACTGGGTAAGGTCAACACTGACTGTTCCATCTTAGTTTATTAACATACCAGTACTATATTTTAGTATTATGCCGTCTAGCTGCATCTTCTAGATCCCCGTCAATTTTATCCAGGGTCTCCACTACACATCTCCTTAGTTCATATTTCAGTGGTTTCTCCACTTTCTTTACATTACTTTTGTTTTCATATTATCTATCACTCAGATAATTCTTGTACAAGTCTTTTCTCCTTTCTATTAAACAGAAAGCTTTTTCACTAATATTCTTAGTTGCAGTCCTAGCTTTCTTCCCTACGACACCTTCAGCAACTTCACAAATTATTTTCCTAAAATTATTCCAAGCATCTTCCACATTATCAAATTTTAAACTCTCAAGTTTAGTATTCAACTGTTCCTGGAAAGTTTCTTTGAAATTCTCATCCTCGAGTCTACCAACATCATAAACTTCCCGGGAGGTAGTTACCCTTCCGAAATTTGAGCTTTAAACTAACCCTTGACACAACCAGATGGTGATCTTTACTTTTAACATCAATAACATCACTCCTATATACCATAGTATCCTGTATTAATCCTACCAGTCTTCGGTTTACTATAACATAATCAATAAGGTTTGCTGTCTTACCATCACGTGAATACCATGTTAATTTATGAGCCATTTTATTACCAAACACCGTGTTGGTTATAAATAGATTATTATAGCTACAAAATTACAAGTCTATATCCATTCTTGCCCCCCCCCCCCGGAGCCCAAGTTAAGTTTAGTCGTCCCTGAAATTGCAACTTTCCAAGACCTTTCTTTTGGCTGTTTAAAAATTATGAAATTTTTGGAGCAGTATTACATGTTCATCCGGCCGTGTTGGACCGTGAAAATGAAAAAGCAGAACTAAATGGTTAAATGTGACAACACTTTCTGTCTGTGAAAATTCTAACATTAACAATCTGTTGACAACTAATTCATAAAACTCTGAACAAAGCTATATCTTCAAATGAAAGCTACAATTTGTAAAGCTGCATGGTTCCACAGTTTTTTGTTTTTTTTTGCTGACTCCCGTTTCTTTATTTTAAATTTGGCCCCCATCACTATCAAAACTTGATAGCTAAATATGAAGGTATTCTTAACTAAAAATTTAATTATCGATTACTAATTTTTAAGATATATTTGGGCAAGTAACTTCCCAGTTAAATAGTACAAATAATCAGATTTCATTTTCACTGTCTTTGGTACTTTACATAGAGGAATCCAAAACAATAACAAGGACAAAACCTCCTTTCATACAGATAAATTAGCCTCTAAGGTAAATAGAAATAAGCAAAGTTTTCGTGAAAAGAAAAGGTATAAACAGGATTCATATCTGGAGTTCCGTAAGAATCTATCTCAGCCAAATTAGGTGTTTCACATCCCATAGACTAGCTCATCTTCTTGTCCGTGGATTATTTAATATTTTTCGCGCTTAAATTAAATAAAGGATCTCACAGCAACTGCAAATCAGAAAATTGGGGACAATTTTCAAAAATAGCATTGGTGAATTTTACCAAATATAGAAATTCTGACTTTTGATTCTAATCTGCTAAATTATAGCACATATTTAAAGCAAGGGTGTATCCAAAGTAAATATAAAAAGGTCATTAATCTGTGAGGTATGTACACCAAAAATTATTCAAAGAGGGCAAATATTGGACATTTATTTAAATCTAGTGTTAACTTATTTCTCCGCTAAATTTAGGGGTTTTGTGTTTTTTCTTTAAATTTGGTGTCCTAAGGGGATGGGGGTTAAATTCCTGATCTAGCCCTTCTAGTTAAAAGTTTTTCGCCACAAGGTCATGTTTTTCCAAAGCAGGAGGGAGGTCTGGATCTGATTCTTGCTATTGGCACCCACAGTTTTCTAAACATTGTTTAGTTCAATGGCTGCAACATCTGTTCTTGTTCTTCCTCTTAAATTATCAGTTTAGTTGTAAATTTTTCAATCTTTTGGGGTTGCTTTTAGACTATTCAACAGCCCATTTATAAAAAAAAAAAAAAAAAAAAAAAAAAAAAAATCTGTTAAGCCCTTTAAAATTTATTGTGCCTATGCAAACTAAAACACAAACAGGGATGATAAACATATGCAATACGTGTGATGAAACACGAGCATGAACAAAAAAACTAACCCATCAACAAGACATAAACTGGATTTTGACTTTTCCCATGATCAGTAATATCTACTATCAGTAATATCAGTATGAATCAGTGTCAGTAATATATACCATCAGTAATATCAGTAATTTCTAATTATCCGTAATAACTTATTTTTTTAGCAACATTAAAAAGTTCATGGTAACTGTTCAATTGTAAGGAGCCATACAACCCAAAAGTAACCGAAACTCGTAACCGAGGGGGGGGGATTGCCTTTAGAGTATCATTGGAGAAAAAAATCCCACCAATCTGTATCTCCCTTTGTCAGCACAGCCCAGCATCCCACTAAAAAAAAAAATCCATGGTTAAGCCCTGTATGATAAAACAAACATGGACGATAACATGTACAAATATGTGATAAAACACAAACATGGACGATAACATGTACATATATGATAAAACACAAACATGGACGATAACATGTACATATATGTCATAAAACACAAACATGGACGATAACATGTACGTATATGTCATAAAACACAAACATGGACGATAACATGTACGTATATGTCATAAAACACACACATGGACGATAACATGTATGTATATGTCATAAAACACAAAAATGGACGATAACATGTACGTATATGTCATAAAACACAAACATTGACGATAACATGTACGCATATGTGATAAAAAACAAGCATGATAAAAACAACTCACCCATCAACGAGGCGTAGACCGGATTTTGAGTTTTCTCCACTTGTTCTTTTTGGAGTTGAAATTCTAGATTTTTCTTTTCACGTTCTTCTATTAATCGTTGGGTTCTTTCGTAAACACGAATAGCAGAGGGAGATGCCAATGGAAACTTAAAGAAAAGACTTTATTTACTAGAACTAAACTATGGGAGTTCATATGAGCACACTGATTCGGGGGAAGGGAGATCAAACAAGGTAAACACTTCAATAAATGAAGCTCACTACGTGACAGATAGATAAATGATACAAGAAGGAAAAGTACAATAACGGAAAAAAGTTCAGCCCTCCAGCACTATCTCTAATATGTGTGCTCCCAACTACTGCAAAAGTTTAGTTGTTACAGAATATTCTCTCTAGAAAATTTTCAGAATAAAGGTTAAAAAACCCTTCTAAAATTTTGAAAATAGTATTCTAAAATGTACAGTTGCTTCATCTTAAGCTTGTACCTCTGAGATAGAGATTTATTACAACAAACAGACAATAACAACAATTTAACGGTCACCCCAAGAAGTAAAAACTTGCGTTAAAGTGGTTGGCAAAATATACGTTAAGGCATATACAAAATAAACGCTGTGAAGAAAAGATCCTATGATACGTGCCTATTGACTTTGTGATCTTGTACAAATGATCACTAACTAACCAGAGTTGCCGCTCCAGTGAATCACACTAAATATTAGACAAACGAATGACTGCTACAAGACGAAAAAAAGCGCGATAACTGAAAAAATTCTCAGTGCTGTAACGCAATGCCTAACATGTGTACTGCTGACAACTTTAGCAGTCTATTTGTTACTGGATATTCTCCCTCAAAATCCTTGAGAAGAAATGTCTAAAGCCACCTTTCCCCTTAAAATTCAAGAGTCAAGTTTTGAAATGTAGTGTTTCTGAATCTGAAATTTCCGTCTTTGAAAAAAAAAATCCTATCACAATTCCCCTTTTAATATTGCATTTATAAATACATGTTGGTCTTCCAACCAGGGTTACCACTCATCTGAAATAAAAGTTGCTACAACACAGGCAAAAATAAGATTACAAAACGAGAGAAAAGTATCACTTCCAAGAAAATTTTAAAGGTTGTAATACTACATCCAACAAACACACTCCCACCTCCTGCGGAGGTCACTTGATAAAGAACGTCTCTTTCGAAACCCCTCCAGAGAAGGTACAAAGGACCCCCAGACCTAAAAATGAAAAGTTACTTTTTAAAGGGACTGATTTGATTTTGAATTTAATTTGAATTAATTTGATTAACACCCTTTTAATATTGTGGTTGGGCACCAAAGATTGATTTCATGTCTTCTTGGATGCTTCTCGGTTTGGAATGGTGTAGGAATGTTTCTTTTTTTTTTTACAGGAACCAAAGTTTAGTTCTAATCCAAACTTCCGAGTTATTTCCACTCTTCCAAAGAGCCGTGAGCAGCTGAGCTGAAAACTGAGTAACTGAGCTAAAGCCCAAGGAAGCCCGTTTTGTTTCTAAAAATCCATACTTACCTAAGGAGTGGAAGAACAAAGTAGAACTTACGCAACCAAATTGACTTCTGCCAACCCTCCCAGTTTGAAGAATCAATATAAAATTAGTGGCTTATTGAATTCAATAGTAATGAATTCAATATAATAGCTTTTATTGTCGCAATTTTAATACCATAACCTCAAGATTTCTATTTTTCCTGGTAAAAAGAAAGATAAAAATATGAATAACTATTAGATCATTAAGAGGCTAAAGAATTTTTCATTCTTTCTAATATTTCACGAGCATTACAAAACAATCGGGGTAAGAAAATTCGATAAATTCTTTAAAAAGCGTAAATTTGAAAAATATTTCATCTAAAATTAGTCCTTTATTGATTGATTAAAATACAAAAGTTACGCAAAAGTCATCATCACCAGTGACGATGGTGATGAAAAGGAAGACTATTAACAATAGCCCAAGGATTAGTGCTAATATTGATTATGGTTACCAAGACTTGACTTGACTTCATTAACCAAAAATGCTTGGCACAAAGTTACTAGAAAGGAGACAGAGAGGCAATTCGTACGTCTCCTTAATATTAAACGAAACAAAAAATTGCACTTCAATAAGTCGCACGGAGCACAGAGGGAGAAATAAAGAAAGGAAGAAGAAAGAAAGAAGAAGAAAAAACAAACAAGGAAAATATTGACTCACGGAGATCGGAAAGGGATTTACAAAACGAATTATAAATAAATCAATAATGCATTCAATTCCCGCTACTTTAAGCGGAAAGGACTACCTCTTTTGGTTTCATTTTTAATATATAGAGTGATGGTGATTCACTTGCTATATCAAATAACTTAGATTTGTAGGCAATCTGGGAAAGTTGATATCTCAGACTTAGTCTTGATATTTCATTTTTAACAAACGGGAAAGGCATTTATTCCTAGCTCTTGATAAATGACAATTTTTATTTTTAACCAAAAGTTTCATGCTATGGAAAAAATTATCACTACGTTGGATGTTTAAAAATCATATGCCTAAATTAAGGTGACAAATGTGTTGCAAATCAAGAATACTTAGAAATAAAAAAGAGGTTTTAGTTTCAGATAATTTTTCTGTCTTCCTAGGGTGTGTTAAAAAATGGTCCAGGATTCTTGTTGATTTATTTTGAACAATTTGGAGTCCTTGTAAATGTGAAGGAAAAGTCAAGATCCAAACGCTCGGGCAATGCTGAAAATAACACTCAACTAATGAAAAATATAAAATCCTCATGATCTGGTACGGAAACAGAAACCTCAATCGACACAAACAACAACGATTCCTGGACATTGTTGCCACAAGTTTACTAATATGTGCTTTAAACCACAAAGTTGAATCTATATAAATACCTTAACATCTGAATACATCTACTCTTTTTATGGAGGAAATTCTAATATTAATAGTTTAAAATGACACAAGCCTTACTGACTTCAAACTTCTGCCAAAAAACACTAAATTCCGACTTCTCTAGGTTAGGCATTAGACTATTGTCATGAAACCAAGAACTTACAATGAAACAATGAACTAAGAGGCAACAGAGACTTTTCGTATCTTAACAATAAATAAAAAATTAATTTCTTGAAGATGAAAATATCTAAAAGACTAAAAGTCGTACTTATGCCTCAAATGTCTTAACATTTCCGTAAAGAAAATGAAGTAGGAAGATAATGAAAGATTCTACCTATTTTTTATGTAATATTAATAGATTGATTTTTTTGAAGTTTTTTGTTTTTATTAAGAAAAGAGTAGGTGACATTCGATAAATTGTGAGATATGTTTAAAGAAAATTTGAAGGTCTCCGAGAGGAGAGGAGGTGGGATTAAAAAAAAAAAAATGCCTGAAATGTCTTAAAAACCATTCTAGGGGGAGGGGTGAGGGTGTAGATTAAAAAGATCGTTTTTATTTTATTTTTTTAAATAATTCCAAGCGACACACTTTGTGTGTTATGGTCTTCCAATGAGGGAAAATACCGATGAGAGATTAAATGGGAGTAAGGGGAGTTAGAGGCAATAATTCAAAACTTTTTGTTCAAAAAGTAAAATCGAGTAAATGGGTAGCCATTTTATTACCTTTAAAAGATTCAAAGTTGTTCCAGGCCAAATAGAAGTTGTGGCTCTATCTATAAGATCTACAGCGTCTGATTTGCATAGATCCGACTGTAATAATGCATTGAATAGTGATGATTTTCCGACATTAGTACAACCCAAAATGTAGATGTCACCTATAAATGTCATTTAGTCAATTGAAAAAATAAGATAGACAATAGATACGATAAAACTAAGGAAATAGACAGGTTTAATAGGTCGAGGCACATACAAAACTTAATTTTCAGCTTATAAGAAATCCTAGAACTTACATTTTTCTACAGACACAACAACGTTTGAGGGCGTACATTTAAGTTATTTGGTAATATCCTTGTAACAAATAGGGTAGATAAGTAGAGAAGTGAGGGTAGAGAAGTACCTTCGGTACTGAGCATGGATAGAAGCAGGGTCGTCACGTTTGGGGGGAGCCAATATTTTTGGTTATTCGGTAAAAAAAATAAGTCGGTAAAATTCTTTGTTCAGTTTATTAAAGACTACGAAAATACTGACATGTCATTTACAGAAATTTTTAACTTAGTTGGTAAACGCAGCAGTTTTACCGACTCCTGCCATGATTTTACGGATGGTGCCACAATTTTCCATTTGGTTAAATAAACCGCTTAAAAACCTAAGAATTACAACATTATTGCAGCGTTTTAATCTAAAGTTGAAGCTCGAAAGTTTAGTTAATATGTCACCTTTTCCGTTTTCCGGGGGGCAAAATACAACACTGCTTTTTAGCTTTACCTAAATAAGCAGGGGTTAAACGCTAAAGGTTCCATTAATTATTACGTTTCCTGAATTGAAGGCCAAAAACTCCTGGATTTTTCTATAAAAACGGGTTCATGATGAAATTGCCTTTCAATTCAGTTTATTTCAGTAAGTCTATATCATTAGATACACCAGAGGTCAGTTTTATACCTTTTTTTTTTTTAGACACAATTGGTTTTATTAATGCAAATAAATAAATATAACCTATACTTCTCTGGGCGAAAAACCTTCACTTTGATATATACATTAGCTTAGAACCTTAGCTACTCAGAAAGCACATGGGGCTAGTCTGTCTTGCTTGTTTTGGTGCATCCAGTATTGCTAGGTGTAAAAGATAGCACATGGGGCTAGTCTGTTTTGCTTGTTTTGGTGCATCCAGCATTGCTAGGTGTAAAAGATAGCACATGGGGCTAGTCTGTCTTGCTTGTTTTGGTGCATCCAGCATTGCTAGGTGTAAAAGATAGAACATGGGGCTAATCTGTCTTGCTTGTTTTGGTGCATCCAGCATTGCTAGGTGTAAAAGATAGCACATGGGGCTAGTCTGTCTTGCTTGTTTTGGTGCATACAGCATTGCTAGGTGTAAAAGAGAGTGGTAATCCTCTATGACATTTCAGCGAATAATATCTTTTACTGTGACAAAAATTGCTACTATTAATTACAGCAAAGCTGTTCCATTCATAATGATAAAAGTTTTCTAGCTTTCTAAAACTTCTCTAGATAAAGATGATCCTAGCGCTGCTACATGTCGCCACTTCAAAGATGAAAACTACTTGATAGAAAGAAGACAGAAACACCGATGTCAAATTTTTATAGACAGATTTATCCTGTAGTGGCGCATTGGGTTTGATCTCAGCTCACCAATCCAGAGCTCAAACTCAGCTGCAACAACAAACTGCAGGGCTTGGAATTGTATTCCGGTGACGAGGTTATGCGAAAGTATCTCCATTTTAATCCAAAAAAGAAGAAGCTAAATAGATAAACAGTCCTGCCACGCTAAAATAAACTTGGAGAAAAAAGATCCTAGCTAGATTTCAACACCAAATTATACTGCCATCTAGATATAACACTCTAGAAAAGCCTTTAAATATAGATGGCCGTAACAATTTGTCACATTAAAGATAAAAACTACATAATATAAAAGAAATTCCCTTGCTTCAGAGCAACTTTTATTAGAAACTAAATAAGCAAAATTTTCCACAAAAGTAAAGAGCAAACTCAAACATCGAATGAGAAAGAATAAGTTTATGCCATGCCAGACTTAAAGGACAAGAAACAGCTATAATTGAAGAAATTAGACCTAAAACTAAAAATAGGTGATGGTAAAAGCAACGGTGAAGCAAGCAAAAAAAGTTACAAAACAAAATTTTAAACACCAATTAAACACATTATAAAACAAAAATGTTCGAACCAAAATTATGTGCACAAGAGGGCTGTTGCAACCCTATCAAATTCCTTAAAAGGCTAAAGTGTCAATTGCACTTTACGCAAAAACTAAATAGACAGTTTTTATAAGTTGAATAGAAGTTTTATTGTGTCAGTTAATTTTCCATCTATCTGAAAATACTTTATGCAGAGGAAGAAACCATTGAAGAAAAATTATCACATATTAAACTAGCAGAAATAAAGCGAAAACAAAAACTAATTTGAGAAGCTAAAGTAAAGTAATGACTAGTAAGTAAAGAAAAGACTAGAGTAAAGAATAAAACAAAAATCTGTCGTTACAAATACAGTGATATACAAAATGAATATCCCGAAATAATTGTGAACTTTTTAGTTTTGTTTTTATAATTGAGTTTATATATTGCAAAGTATTTTGCAAAAAAAAAAGAAAAAAAAAACGAAACACACCGAAGGAGTATAAATGAGGTTAATCCTAATGAAATAAAACCTTAATATAACCTTGAGTTTGTATATTGATATAGTTCAGGCTATATATTTGCACATTAGGGGAGGGGGAGTAAAGTGTTTGGACAAAGCCCCTAACATAACCCAAACTATCCCCCCACCCCAATGTGCAAATATATAGTCCAAATTACACAAGTCCAATTTATTCTATCACCCGTCACTTGTCTTTGTGGCTATGAAACCGGTTTTCTGAGATTTAACCTAAGCGTAATTCTTGAGTGTTTCGTTTAATCAACAAGTTAATCCTTTTGACAAAATCGGCCATTTCAAGGCTTAAAACGGCGTAGCGTAAACAGAAAAAAACTTTAAACAAATAATCAGTCAATCATTATACATGCGTTTGTGTCAATAATTTTCCGACTGAACAAAAAGTTACAATCTATAAAAAAAAGATGAATGGGGAATGAGTTCTGAATGAATGGGCTAATACTGTAGCAAGACAGCTTTATAGCTATGTAAAGGCTATTTTAACTGTATGAAAAGAGATTAATATGAGAGGGTCAAAATAAGGTTAAAAGATTTAATGGAGATAATTTAAAGCAAAAAGCAGATTTTGTACAACGGAGTTACAGTCTTTTTAAAAATTCCTTACCAGCCAGGACTCGGCTGTAGAAAGGAATATAATATGTCCTCTCTAATTGCAGATAATTAATGTGTTTACTGATCTTAATGCGCTCTAAAGCACAACAAGACTTAGCACCTCAGGATCGAAGAGTCATTTCTAACCAAGAAAAAGGTTAAGCAGGGAATGGGCTCTCTAATCTCATATAACGAGTATGTCCTCGGAGCGTTATGAGGTTAAGAAGTCCTTCGTAACCAGGAATGGCCTCTTGGAGGGAATAGGCTTACCAATTGTAAACGAGGAATGAGCTTCCCAATATCCAATGTGCTTGATATAAAATAAATTAAAAAAATAAATCGAAATAAAAAAGCAAGCTTTTTTTCAAATGAAAGTAAAGAGCGACACTAAAACTTAAAATGAACAGAAGTGATTCGATGTTTAGGGGAGGCTGCACTTCTTTGATCACCTGCTCTTTAAGCTAAAGACTTTTAGTCCTTTACTGAAAGTATTTGAGCGCAATCACTGCATTATAGTTAATAGACCATCGCATGGGTACCAATTTTCTTTAAAAACATTTTAAAAGAAATCTTTGGTGTCTAAAGAAAATGCCCATAAATGAGATCTCCCATTTTGAGACATTGCGAAATGAATGCTTCTCATTCTGTTTCTTGTATCCTGGTTGTGGAACAGTGGAGACCTGAACTCCTAAAAGCCTAGGGGAAACTTTAAAAGCCTAGGGGACAACAAGTAAAAATTTAGCGCAAGACCACCAGGTTGAGGAGGTCCCTTAATTACTGAAGAATTTCTGATCATTTTAAGTTTTAACCTCACTCTTTATGTTTGTTTAAAAAATAACTAGTTGACTAGTTTTTAATGCCTTATCCGAAGTTATCCTAAATCCAAGGAGGGCTACCGCCACTTCAACCCCCGTTCGATACATAAAAGTTTAAATCTCGCAGAACTATACTTGAAGAAACAGTAATGGCAGAGTTTGATTCTTAGATTTGTATTTTTCATAAGCTATCGTCTCCGTAATAACAAGTGAACTTTAATCCCCTTAGTACCCAAAGTGCAAGCTACATCCTATATTAACTACTCTACATTTTTCTTCATAGTGAAAGCACGTCAGTGGTTTAATCCGTAATTATCTGAATAGTGGTTCAATTGATTTCAGGCACTTCTCATAGAAAGTATTAAAGTATGGGCCAAGAAAAATTTTTTTCACTCCTTAGGAATCCCTCTCTCCATAAGAATACTAATAGTCGACACTATAAAATATGATGTACAACTATGTGATATTCTATAGCCGTTAGTTTTATTAGATAGACAGTCAAAAGAAGCAGTTTATTGTTCATGGACTGCAGGTATGTTTAGGAACGAACAGCGCACCGCACACCAGCAAGGCCTCGAGACTGCAATGCAACATAAATGCTTTTTCAATAGTTCTTAGAATTTTTGCTCTGTCTGGCTGTTTACAGATGAAAATTCTAGAATGCAGCACTTTTGTGATCTCTTTTAAGGCTTAAAAAGTGCATCTTCATATCTATATGAGTTCATGATCATATAAGTTCTATTTTATATGTTATATGATCTTTACATGTTCATTGAACAAACTGACTTTCAATAAATGTAAGAAATCTGCTTCGATACGATCACCCCTGAGAAACAAATGCGTAAAAAAATACACATAAGTAACCAGTAAGGGAAACAAACACGCATACGTGACCATCCTTCCCTTAAAAACGAAGAAACACCAAATATTGTAGATAGGGCCCTTATTGCTTAATACAAAGTGAATTTAAATCTATAATTTTCATCAAGATTACACGAGTTTCTGGGGAACTTAACCCCTTTTTCTAAAATCATGCATGTTGTCAGTTGCTAATTGCTTTTGGCATGCAGTTTTAAATTAGTAAGTAAAGTATTTTTGTTTTATTTATTAGCATCAATTATTAACGAAAAACTTAATGCAACCACATCCCCTCCTAATGCCAGGGAATAATATAGAGAAGGGTGTATATTAAGGAGGAGGGAGTATACTGTATATTCAGAATAAGTACTCTAAAAACTGTCTGATTCAAAGGCTTCTTTAGCCCCTGAAGTAGGACGGCTTGTACACAAGGAGGGCTAAGATTCGCAAAAACCCTACAATGAACCATAAAATGACTTACTTAAATATGACTCCGTTTCAAGTACCACTGCCAAAGCTTGAACTCATATAAGGAGGAGAGTTGCATGCTTAAATCTCATAATTATTAGCTCCAATTAATTCTGGAACATACTTAAGGAGGGGGTATATTAAGGAGGAGGGTTATATTAAGGAGAAGGGGGTATACTGTATATTCAGAATAAGCACTCTACAAACTGTCTGATTCAAAGGCTTCCTTAGCCCCTGAACTAGGACGGCTTGTACACAAGGAAGACTAAGATTCGCAAAAGCCCTACAACAAAACCATAAAATGACTTACTTAAATATGACTTACTTTAAAACTCATATTAAAGAAATAAAACAGTTCCAGAATCATTATTTCGGCGAAATTCAATCAGGAGATAGCATTTTATTATAAGTTTTATTTTATTTATATATATGAGTTGCTGGATCGGCTCTTGGCTATAGAGCCAATATATTCATGTAAAACATAAAGAATTTCACTGTTTTAGATAAATCCCTTATTATTTTACTTGTTGTTGTTTTTAACATAATGCATGTCTATGTTATCAATGTGAAAGTATATTCTGCCTACAAGGTAGCTTTGTTTTATGTTTATTGTGCTCTAAGGTCTTTTATCCGTCCGAGCCATAATAAAGTGACGCTTGACAAAGCCGTATCCAGGGGGGGTTAGGGGTTTGGACCCCCCCCCCCTTCCGAAATATTTGGCCAAACTACAAGAGCATAACAAAAATGAATATAAACAAATTTTTGATACGTTTTTTTTTAAGTTTTTTTTGTTACATTTTTTTATAGTTACTATATTACATAGTAACTCTAATCGTCCAAAGTTCTCTTTAATCGATAAGTTTAACTACACTATGACTCGGCATAGTGCAGTATATTGCACTATGTACTATATTACATAGTAACTATATTGTGTATAAAATGCGCTATGTTACTATATTACATAGTAACTATATTGTGTACAAAACTAATCGAATAAGGAAATGGATAAAACATATAAAACAAAAGAGTAGATCTAACCTTTATTTTTCCACGAATTCCAAAGCTTTGTAATAAGTTCCTCAATCCCAAATCCTGTTTTAGAACTAATCAGCGCCACGTGTTTCAAATTTACTTTATTTAGGCCGGCAACGGTGGCAGACTCAATTAGTGCCGTCTTCATTCTATCTAAAGATCCTTTGCCATCTAGCGGTACCAGATCAACTTTGTTTCCAACTAGACAAACGGGACGTTTGCTTCCTAAATAAATAAAACAAATTAACAAAATTACTGCATTATTACGGTTGTCGGTATGTGTCAGGAATTGTGATGAGTTGTAGATAATGGGTGTGGGATTCATTCAAGTTCCCTATTAATTTAAAAATTGTTGATTAATTGTTTAGTAGGGGGGAGAAAGGGGAGAAGTAAGATCAAGGCCGGAACCAGAGGAATTAGGGGTTTAACCCCCCCCCATATGTTTGTCCGGCTCGTAAAAAAGTAACAAAAATGAATATAGACAAATTTTGGATGCGGTTTTAAAGTTTTTTTGTAAGCACTCTTCCCCCGAAAAAAACCTTTTGTACCCCCCCCCCCTCCCGTCCCCGGTAAACATCCCGGATACGACGCCGGGTAAGATATTGTTTTCAAAGACGTGTAATAAGTTTTTTTTTTTTTTTGTCAGCTCTAAAACGCTAATTTGCATCAGAACTTACTGTGAATGTAATGTGGTAATTTTTATTTTTGCTTTGTTAGAATTATAGGCTATGGAAATTTAATAAACAAATATGCATGAAACTTGAATCTTAATCTTGAGGCTAAAATTTTTGTTTTCGAGGCTTGAGGTCATTTTTAATACATGCAATAAATATCCATTCTTTAATATATGCAATAATATTTTGTACCCCCCTCCTTTCCCGTCCCCGATAATCATCCAGGATACGACGCCGAGTAAGATATTGTTTTCCAAATAATAAAAATCGTTTTGTGTTTTTTTGGTCAGCTCAAACACGCTAATTTGCATCAGAACTTACTGTGAATGTAATGTGGTAATTTTTATTTTTGCTTTGTTAGAATTATAGGCTATGGAAATTTAATAAACAAATATGCATGAAACTTGAATCTTAATCTTGAGGCTAAAATTTTTGTTTTCGAGGCTTGAGGTCATTTTTAATACATGCAATAAATATCCATTCTTTAATATATGCAATAATATTTTGTACCCCCCTCCTTTCCCGTCCCCGATAATCATCCAGGATACGACGCCGAGTAAGATATTGTTTTCCAAATAATAAAAATCGTTTTGTGTTTTTTTGGTCAGCTCAAACACGCTAATTTGCATCAGAACTTACTGTGAATGTAATGTGGTAATTTTTATTTTTGCTTTGTTAGAATTATAGGCTATGGAAACTTAACTGCTGTATTTTCTAGTGACTCATTTGTTAATAATAAACAAACATGCATGAAACTTGAATCTTAATCTTGAGGCTAAAATTTTAGTTTTCGAGGCTTGAGGTCATTTTAATACATGCAATAGATATCCTTTAAATATTTGGGCCGGCACTTTATATTTAGACCACACTTAATCTAGACCAGCGACGGTGGCACACCCAATGAGTCTTCACTCTATTCAAAGATCTTTTGCCATTTAGCGGTACCAGATCAACTTTGTTTCGAACTATACAAACGGAAAGTTTGCTTCCTTAAAAAAAAAGTAGCAAAAATTAAAAAAAAAATATTGCATCATCAATGTTATACATGGAACTTGTATTTTAGTCTTGATGTTAAAATTTAAGTCATTGAGGCTTAAGGCATTTTTTATATATGCAGCAAATGCCACCCTTAAAAATATATTGACTTACTTCCTTGTACATGCTGCTTTTACTCCTGCCCTTCGGCATGGGAAGCTTTCGGTTCCCTTCCATTGAGCTACATAAATTGTTAATTAGCAAATTTAAAACTGAGCTAAGATGTCAATCGACCCTACTCCTGAATCAAGAACACACACTTAACTTAGAAACAATTGAAAATTATTAGCAAAATAATATGTCTTAACGTTTACGTTTGGATTCGGGCCCATTCATATTTTTCCGCTATGGTGGCGCTATTTGCAACTTTGATCATGTTCTATAGGTTTCACCCGGTACAGTTTATTGGTCAAAATTAAGATATAGGGCGAACCCATGCCAACCAATGAAATTCATTCTCGTTTAACGTCTAGACTTGACATTTTGCCAAAGTACGAAATTTTAGCGGAGATTTGACTACGATATAAGAGCCGACGACTTTTGGATAAGGTATATTTTGAAGTAAGATTGAAAAAAAGAAAGAAATGAAGGATAAGGAGTTTCTAGTGCCTGGTATTTTTTACTTGTTTAGCTGTAAATATGAAATGCTTATTTTAAAATCAAATTGCCAGTTTTTCCCCGTCGCGGATGCTTGCGCGATATAGTTGACTCGAGTAGGCTAGCCATATCCGGGGTGATCAAAAAATTTCTTTCTAAAGAAAGAAAATTATTTCTTAGACCAAACTGCCTTTTCATTTAAAAAAATGAAAAAAATAAAAATGGGTTTAATTTAAATGAAGCTTGATCTCACTCAAAAATTACGCTATATAGAATTCGATGACAAACCTAGAACCGTTTTTTCTTGTGTCTGTAATAAAAGACAATTAGCAAAGAAACAATGAAAAAAAAAGTGGCAGGAGATAGAAGACCTGAGAGTTATGTAATTTGGGCTATATTTGTCCATCTTAGGGGGGGGGCTACACGATGTTGAGAATTTGAAATTAGAAAAAAATTCATATTTAATAATATGCAGATTAATTTCAGGTAATAAATTTTGCATGCAGACCCGCTATATATTAACCCCACCCCCTAGTGTGTAAACATATAACCAAATTTGTTTCTAAAGCATTATATTTTCATCCCGTTTTTTTTTTTTTTTAGGAACTGCCTAGCTTTACTTCTTGAGTGGGGCTGCTATAAAAGAAAAGTACTAACCCTTTTTTTCTCTCTCGAGTTTTTAACCGGAGAAAACATTTTTCTGCAATTCGAAAATCGTTTCATTTTGTAACATGAAATATTTTATTTACATACGTACCAGAACGAAAGTAATTGAAATTTGAAATGCTATTTTTAAGTCAATAACCACTAGGTTGTTTTCCCCGTCAGTTAAGCTTGTACCATATTGTTGCCTAGCTTTTTTGGGGGTGATAGGTATCTTATTGCAAAAAAAAAGTATTTGTTGAAACATTCGTACCAGAACGCCAGAAACAGATCATTGCTTTTTAGAAATATCTAGATTTAGAAGTGCAGACCTCAATCAATGTGTCAAAGAGGGATTGACCGTATGTCGTTTCAGTGGGAGAATCTTTTTATTCATCTCAAATCATTTTCAAAAATGCAAAAATCACCTTTGTATCGTAAAAACTTGTTAACTTCATAAGAAGACAAGCATAGACGATATTGCGACATGTTATGCCTGGGACGCATCAAAGTCACGTTTGTCAACAAAAAAACCGAATTTCATTAATGACCAAGGCCGTATCCAAGCGGGGGAATTACAGCGTTTGAATCTCTGCCCCCATTAAATTTTTGTCCTACTCGCAAAAAAGTAAAAAAAATTTATATACTCATTTTTTTGTAACTCCCCCCCCCCCGAAAAATACTCTCATCCCCCCCCCCCTAACAACAATCCTGGATGCACCATTGTAAATCGTATGTGGTTTTTCTTTATTTTAGCGTCAAACTCGTATTTCAGAAGCAGAAACCTAATATCTAGATTTAGAAGTACTGATCCCAAGCAATGTGGTAAAGAGGGATTGACCACACGTATTTCAGTGGCAGAATATTTTTTTTCAATCTGAAATTATTTTTGAAAAGGCAAAATCCACCTTTGTATCGTAAAAACTTGTTTAGGCCTACTTCCTAAGGAGACAAACATAGACGATATTGCGACATTTTATGCCAGGGCTGCATCAAAGTCACGTTTGTTGACTAAAAAGCAAAGTTTTATTAATGACCGAGGCCACATGCAAATGGGGAGATTTACCGGGTTTTTACCACTCCTCGGCCAATTTGTTTTGACTTACTCGCAAAAATGTAACAACAATTTTTACAAAATCAATTTGAAAGTTTTTTGTAACTCCCCTCCTGCAAAAAATATTTCAGCCCCCCAAACAACAATCTTGAATGCGCCCTAGTCAATTATATATGGTTTTGGTACTTGTCTAAAATATAAAACACACTCGAGAACTTGTGTTGCGATTACCCGGTTTTTCACGCTGTCTATACCAGACAATAACCTTCGGCTTGTTGAGAAACCCAATAATAGCTGTTGTAGAATGCATCGTATGGATTCTACAAGACGTATAGGAAATACTTCTACGAGACGTATAGGAATTACCATGCTACTTGCTTACTGCAATAGGACCATGCTATTTGCTTACTGCCATAGGAATTACCATGATATTTGCGTCTCGTTGGACTGTTTGAGTCTTTTTGATCTGTTTGGGTCTCTTTGGGGTATTTGAGTCTTTTTTGGGAGGCCTTTGTCTCTGTGGGGTTGTGTCTCTTTGGGCTGTTTGTGTTTCTTTGGGCTATGTGTGTCTCTTTTGAGTGTTTAATTCATTTTGTTCTGTGTGTCTGTCTTTTGGCTGTTTGTTTCTCATAGGGGTCATGTGTGTATCATTGGTGTTTGTGTGTCTCTTTGCGGAGGTTTAATAATGTTTATTTGTTGTGTCTGCTTGGGCTTTTTTTTGTCTCTTTTAGCTCTGTGTGTGTGTGTTTCTTTATTTGGGCTTGTGTCTCTTTGGGCTGTGTGTGAGTCTCTTTAGCCTGTGTGTGTGTGTCTTTTTGGGGTGTGTGTCTCTTTAGGCTGTGTGTCTCTTTGGGCAGTTTGAATCTTTTTGGTCTGTGTGTGTCTCTTTTGGCTCCCTTGATCTGAATCTTGAATCTGGAAAATGAAAAAATAAGTATTTAAACAAAATGTACGATGCTGCTAATTAAGGAATAGTAGACTACACTCAGAATTGTTTTGCATGAGGGGCCTGTCTGTGTCTCTTTGAGCTGTTTGTGTCTCTTTTAGGCTGTGTGTGTCTCTTTGGGCTGTGTGTCTCTTTGAGCTGTTTGAGTCTTTTTGGTCTGTTTGTGTGTCTCTTTGAGCTGTTTCAGTCTTTTCTGTCTGTATGTGTCTCTTAGTGTTTTTTGTGTATATTTGGTGTGTGTGTTTTTATTTTGGGTTTGTGCGTCTGTTTTTGCTGTGTCTCTTTGGTCTGTTTGATTATTTGTCCTCTGTGTGTTTCTCTTGGTGCTGTTTGTGTCTTTTTAGGGTTTCGTTTGTCTGTTTGGGATTTTGTCTCTTTGGGCTGTTTGTGTTTCTTTTGGCAATGTTTGTATTTTTTGGCTATTTGAGTCATTTTGGTCTGTGTATATGTACTTGGTCTTTTTGTGTCTAAGAGATTTAGTGTGTATCAATTTGGGCTATGTGTCTCTATTTGGAGCGGTTGAATCCTTTGGTCTGTCTGTGTCTGAATGGGCGTTTTTTGTCTCTTTTAGCTATGTGTGTGTCTCTTTTGGCTTTGTGTGTCTATTAGGGCTGTGCGTGTCTCTTTAGCCTGTGTGTGTGTGTCTCTTTGGGCTGTGTGTGTTTCTTTAGACTATGTGTCTCTTTGGGCAGTTTGAATCTTTTTTGGCCTGTGTGTGTTTCCTTTGGCTTTTTGTGTAGTTATAGAATGTTTGTATCTGTGTTGGATATATTCCTATCGTGGGGCGCCGTGCTTCTCTTTGAGCAGCATGTGTTTCTTTGGATGTTTTATTAATTTTGGTATGAGTGTGTTTATTTTGTCTGATTTTTTCTATTATAGGTCAGGCGTGTCTTTTTTGGAAATGTTTGTCCCTTTTGTGCGTGTGACTCTGTTGAGGCAGTGTTTGTTTGCTTGGTTGTTTTTTGTCTCTGTTGGGTGGGGTTGTTTGTGTCTATGCTGGCTGTTTTTGTATCGTAAAACTGGGGTGTCGTCTAATTATACTGTGTGTGTCTAGTTTACAGGTATGCGTATAGGTGGTCTGTGTTTCTCTGTGGGAAATTCGTATCTTTCTGATCTGTATGTGCTTGTTTTAGCTATTTATTCCATTTTAGGCTTTTTGGCTTTTTGTATCGTGTTGAGCGGGTTGTGTTCCTGTTTTATTTGTGCATCTACTTTGCCTGCTTGCATCTCGTTGAGCTTTATTTTTCTAAGTGGCTGATTTAGTCATTTTGGTTTATGTGTGTTTATTTTGACTGTTTGTGTCTCTTAGAGACCATGTGCGTCTCTTTGGGCTATGTATGTCTCTTTGGAGTGTTTGCATCTTTTTGGTATGTATGTGTCAGAATGGGCGTGTCGTTTCAAATTTGGCGCTGTGTGGGTGTGTCTTTTGGGGTTTTTTGTCTCTCCGGACTGTGTGTTTGTATCATTAGACTTTGTATGTCTCTTTGGGATGTGTGTGTTTCTTTAGGCTGTGTGTCTCTTTTGGCAGTTTGAATGTTATTGGTCTTTGTATGTCTCATTTGGCTCTTTGTGTCGTTTTGGGCTTTGTGTATATATGTTGGATATGTGCGTCTCTTTGGTCCGTGTACGTCTCTTTGAGCTGTTTGTGTCTCTTTGGGCTGTGGGTGTCTCTTTTTGATGTGTGTTTCTCTTTAGGCTGTGTGTGTCTTGTTGGACTGTGTGTCTTTTCGAGGTGCCTGCGAGTCTTTTTGGTCTTTATGTGCCTCTTTGGGCTTTTTGAGTATTTTTGGTCTGTGTTTGTCTCTTTGGGTTGTGTTTCTCTTTGGGCTGTCTGTGTCTCTTTGAGCTGTTTGTGTCTCTTGAGGCTGTGTGTGTCTCTTTAGGCTGTGTGTCTCTTTGGGCAGTTTGAATCTTTATGGTCTGTGTGTGTCTCTTTAGGCTGTTTGTGTCGTTTTTGGCGTTTTGGCTTTTTGTGTCGTTCTGGGCTTTGTGAGTCTCTGTTTTATGTGTGCGTCTCTGCTGGACGAGTGGATTCATTAAGCTGTATGAGTCTCTTGGGCTGTTTTTTTCATTTGGGTGTGTGTGTGGTTCTTTTGGATTTTTGTTGCTAGTTGAGCCCTAACTTGTCTCATTTGGTTAGGGGGGTCTCTTTGTGGTTTTGGAATCTTTTTTGGAGTTATGTGTCTGTATGGGCGTTTTTTTTCGCTGCTTGCTGTGTGTGTGTGTCTCTTTTGGCGGTTTTCGTCTATAAGGAAATTGTGCATTTATATTTATCCTGTGTGTGTCTATTTGGTCTCTGTGTGTCTCTTTAGGCTGTGTGTCTCTTTGGGCAGTTTGAATCTTTATGGTCTGTGTGTGCCTCTTTTGGCTGTTTGTGTCGTTTTGGACTTTGTGTCTCTCTATTGGATGTGTGCGTCTCTTTGGGCCGTGTACATCTCTTTGAGCTGTATGTGTCTCTTTGGGCTGTGGGTGTCTCTTTGTGATGTGTGTGTCTCTTTAGGCTGTGTGTGTGTCTCGTTGGACTGTGTGTCTTTTTGGGCTGTTTGACTTTTTTTGGTCGGTTTATGTGTCTCTTTGGGCTGTTTGAGTCTTTTAGGTCTGTGTTTGTCTCTTTGGGGTGTGTGTCTCTGCTTGCTGTCTGTGTTGCTTTGAGCTGTTTGTGTCTATTGTTGCTGTGTGTGTCTCTTTGGGCTGTGTGTGTCTTTGTGGTGTTTGAGTTTTTTTGTTCTGTGTATGTGTCTCTTTGGGCTGTTTGAGTCTTTTTGGTCTGTGTGTGTCTGTTTGGGCTGTTTGGGTTTATTTGGTTTGTGGGTGTTTCTTTGGGCTGTGTGCTTCTCTTTGGGCTGTGTGTCTAGTTGGTTTGTTTGAGTCTTTTTGTTCTGTTTGTGTCGCTTTTGGCTGTTTGAGTCTTTTTTGGGCTGTGTATGTCTCTTTGTGCTGTTTGTGTTTCTTTGGGCTGTTTGTGTTTCTTTGAGCTTTGTGTGTCTCTTTGGGCTGTTTGAGTCATTTTGGTCTGTGTTTGTTTCTTTTGACTGTTTGTGTTTCTTAGGAGTCATGTGTGTCTCTTTGGGCTATATGTGTCTCTTTGGGGTGTTTGAATCTTTTTGGTCTGTATGTGTCTCTTTGGGCTTTGTGTGTCTCTTTGGGCTGTTTGAGTCCTTTTGCTGTTTGTGTGTCTCTTTCGGCTGTTTGTGTCTCTTAGGAGCCAGGTGTGTCTCTTTGAGCTTTGTGTGTCTCTTTGGGGTGTTTGAATCTTTTTGGTCTGTATGTGTCTGTATGGGCGTTTTTTGTCTCTTTGGGCGGTGTGTGTCTTTTTTTGGGCTTTGTGTGTCTCATCGGGCTGTGTGTGTCTCTTTAGCCTGTGTGTGTGTCTCTTTTGGCTGTGTGTGTCTCTTTAGGCTGTGTGTCTCTTTGTGGCAGTTTGAATCTTTTTTGGTCTGTGTGTGTCTCTTTTGGCTTTTTGTGTCGTTTTTGGCTTTGTGTGTCTTTGTTGGATGTGTGCCTCTCTTGGACCCGTCTGCATCTCTTTGAGCTGCGTGAGTCTCTTTGGATGTTTGTGTCATTTTTGTCTATGTGTGTTTCCTTTGGCTTTTTGTTTCTCTTAGAGACAATGTGTGTCTCTTTGGGCAATGTGTGTCTCTTTGGGGTGTTTGAATCTTTTCGGTATGTATGTGTCTGTATGGGCGTTTTTTGTATCTTTTGGCTGTGTGTGTGTGTCTCTTTGGGCTTTGTGTGTCTCTTCGGACTGTGTGTATGTCTCTTTAGCCTGTGTGTGTCTCTTTGGGCTATGTATGTCTCTTTAGGTTGTGTGTCTCTTTTGGCAGTTTGAATCTGTATGGTCTGTATGTGCCTCTTTTGGCTGTTTGTGTCGTTTTGGGCTTTGTGTCTCTCTATTGGATGTGTGCGTCTCTTTGGGACGTGTACGTCTCTTTGGGCTGTTTGTGTCTCTTTGGGCTGTGGGTGTCTCTTTGTGATGTGTGTGTCTCTTTAGGCTGTGTGCGTGTCTCTTTGGACTGTGTGTCTTTTTGGGGCGTTTGAGTCTTTTTGGTCTGTATGTGTCTCCTTGGGCTGTTTGAGTCTTTTAGGTCTGTGTGTATCCGTTTGGGTTGTGTTTTTGTTTGGTGTTTGTCTGGATTTTTGCGGGGTTTGTGTCTCGCGTAGTTTTGTGTGTTTCTTTTGGCTGCGTGTCTCTTTAGGCGGTTTGAGTCTTTTTGATCTGTTTGTGTGTCTCTTTTGACTTTTTGAGTCTTTTTGGTCTGTGTGTGTATCTTTGGTTTGTTTGTGTCTCTTTGGTGTGTGTGTGTTTCTTTGTTCTTTGTGCGTCTCTTGGGGATTTGTGTCTGTGTGGTCTGTTTGAGTCTTTTTGATCTGTTTAGGTCTCTTTGGGCTGTTTGAGTCTTTTTTGGGGTGTGTGTGTCTCTTTGGGCTGTTTGTGTCTCTTTGGGCTGTTTTTGTTTCTTTGGGCTGTGGGTGTCTCTGTGGGCTGTTTGAGTTTTTTTGGTGTTTGTTTGTTTCTTATGACTTTATGTTTATCGTATGAGTCTTGTGTGTCTCTTTGGGATGTGTTTGTCTGTTGGGGGTGTTTGAATCTTTTTGGTCTGTATGTGTCGTCTCTTTGGTCGTCTCTTTGGGTTTTGTGTGTCTTTTTGGGGTGTTTGAGTCTTTTTGGTCTGTGTGTGTTTCTTTCGGCTGTTTGCGTCTCTTAGGAGCCATGTGTGTCTCTTTAAGCTTTGTTTGTCTCTTTGTGTTGTTTGAATTTTTTTGGTCTGTATGTGTATGTATGGGCGTTTTTTGTCTCTTTGGGGTATTTGTGTCTTTTTTGGGGCTTTGTGTTTATAATAGGGCTGTGTGTTTATCTTTAGCCTGTGTGTATGTGTCCTTTGACTGTGTGTGTCTCTTTAAGCTGTGTGTCTCTTTTTTGACATCTTTAATCCTTTTGGTCTGTGTTTGTCTCTTTTGGCTTTTTGTGTCATTTTGGGCTTTGTGTGTCTCTGTTGGATGTGTGCGTCTCTTTTGGCCGTGTGCGTCTCTTTGAGCTGTATGTGACTCTTGGGCTGTTTGAGTCCTTTTGGTCTGTGTGTGTTTCTTTTGGCTCTTTGTCTCTCTTAAGGGCCAAGTATGTCTATTTGGGCATTGTTTGTCTCTTTGGGGTGTTTGTATATTTTTGTCGTGTATATGTCTGTATGGGCTTTTTTTGTATATTTGAGATCTGTGTGTGTCTCTGTCTATTTTGGCTTTGTGTGTCTCTTCGGGCTGTGTGTATGTCTCTTTAGCCTGTGTGTGACACACACAGACCAAAGATTCAAACTGCCCAAAGAGACACACAGCCTAAAGAGATATACATAGCCCAAAGAGACACACACAGGCTAAAGAGACATACACACAGTCTGAAGAGACACACACAGCCCAAAGAGACACACACACACATCACAAAGAGACAAAAAATGCCCATACTGACACATACATACCAAAAAGATTCAAACACCCCAAAGAAACACACATAGCCCAAAGAGACAAAAATGGCCTATAAGAGACACAAACAACCAAAGTAAACACACACAGACAAAAAAGACTCAAACATCCCCAGTAACACATAAAGCCAAAAGAGATGCACGCGGGCCACAGAGACTAACAAATCCAACAGAGACACAAAAAGCCCATAAAGACACAAAAACTCAAAAAGCCAAAAATGACACACACAGCCAAAAGAGACACACACAGACCATAAAGATTCTAACTACCCAAAGAGACACACTGCGTAAAGAGAGACACACAGCCCAAAGAGACACACACAGGCTAAAGAGACATACACACAGTCCGAAGAGACACACAAAGCCCAAAGAGACACACACACACACACACAGCCAAAAGACAAAAAAAACGCCCATAGAGACACATACATACCAAAAAGATTCAAACGCCCAAAAGAGACACACATTGCCCAAAGAGACACACATGGCCTCTAAGAGACACAAACAGCCAAAAGATAAACAAACAGACCAAAATGACTCAAACATCCCAAGAGACACATACAGCTCAAAGAGATGCACGTGGCCCAAAGAGACGCACACATCCAATAGAGACACACAAAGCCCAAAACGACACAAAAAGCCAAAAGAGACACACACAGACCATAAAGATTCAAATTGCCCAAAGAGACACACAGCCTAAAGAGACACACACAGCTCAAAGAGACACACACACACACGCTAAAGACAAACACACAGCCCGAAGAGACACACACAGCCACCAGAGACACATACACAACCCAAAGAGACAAAAAACGCCCATACAGACACATACAGACCAAAAAGATTCAAACTCATCAAAGAGACACACATAGCCCAAAGTGATACACATGACCCCTAAGAGACACAAACAGCCAAAAGAAAGATACACAAAACAAAAAGACTCAAACAGCCCAAAGAGACACACATATCCCAAAGAAACACAAATAGCCCAAAGAGACACAAGCCCAAAGAGACAAACACAGCCCAAAAAAGACTCAAACAGTCCGAAGCGATAGACACAGATCAAAAATAGTCAAACAGTCAAACGAGACACAGCCCAAAGAGATTCACACAGCCCAAAGAAACACCCACAGCCCAAAGAGACACAAACAACCCAAAGAGACAAACACAGACCAAAAAGACTCAAACAGCCCAAAGAGACACACAAACAGACCAAAAAGACTCAAACAGCTCAAAGAGACAAAACACAGACCAAAAAGACTCAAGCAGACCAAAAAGACACACAAACAGACCAAAAAGACTCACAAAGCCTCAAAGAAACACAGACAGGCCCCTCATGCAAACAACTCTGAGTGTAGTCTACTATTTCTTAATTAGCAGCATCGTACATTTTGTTTAAATACTTATTTTTTCATTTTCCAGATTCAAGATTCAGATCAAGGGAACCAAAAGAGACACACACAGACCAAAAAGATTCAAACTGCCCAAAGACACACACACCCCAAAGAGACACACACACACAGGCTAAAGAGACACACACACAGCCCGAAGAGACACACAAAGCCCAAAGAGACACACACACAGCCCAAAGAGACAAAAAAACGCTCATGCAGACACATACAGACCAAAAGATTCAAACGCCCCAAAGAGACACACATAGCCCAAAGTGACACACACGACACCTAAGAGACACAAACAGCCAAAAGAAAGACACACAAACCAAAATGACTCAAACAGCCCAAAGAGACACACATAGCCCAAAGAAACACAAACAGCCCAAAGAGACACACGCCCAAAGAGACAAAGACAGCCCAAAAAAGAATCAAACAGCCCAAAGAGACACAAACGGATCAAAAAGACTCAAACAGTCCAACGAGACGCAAATATCATGGTAATTCCTATGGCAGTAAGCAAATAGCATGGTCCTATTGCAGTAAGCAAATAGCATGGTAATTCCTATACGTCTCGTAGAAGTATTTCCTATACGTCTCGTAGAATCCATACGATGCATTCTACTGCTGTTATTTTAGTTTAATATTTAGTTGGTATTTTGGTTAGGCTAGGTTTTGTTAGTTTTTTTACTAAAGCATTGTATTTTCATCATATTTTGTTTTATTTCAAGCAGTCACCAAATTTCAATTCTCGAGTGTGTTTTACATAATAGACAAGTACCGTAGTTTTTTGTAATTTTAGCTTCTAACTCATATTTCAGAAGAAAAAACCTAAAATGATTCCAAAAGTTTAGAAGTTTCTAAACAAGATTACCCCCTTTGGAGACACTAAGCGTAGACAGTAATATTATTTTTAGACCCAAGATATCTAGCTTCTCTAAGGGAGAGAGAGAGAAAGGGAGGGGATTACAAAATTACTTTAAAAAATGTATCAAAATTTGATAATATAATGTGTAAAAATTGAGTCGTAAAGCTATGGGAATCACATAAACTCAGCATTTTCAGAACTAAAAACAAAAGCTAAATAAATTTAAATTTGAAGTTTGACTCGAGTCCGATAGTATTATCAAATAACCTGATACTAGACTGAAGCATAGCATGTAGAGGATTTAAACAGGATTCAAACTTAAAGATTTTTTTCAAAAAAATCACTCATTTCCTTTAATAAAGTTCACTGGAATCAGATATACAACTGGGGTATTGGGAGACGCGGCCTTAGTGGTGCGCAAGGCCTTGTGCTGCCGGCAATACGCGGAGCCTTACGTTATGGTCGTCATATAGCGGGAGCAATAATAATGCAGTCTCTGGCGAGACTGATACCAATGTGATTCCTAGGGTTTAGCGGGACCGTTGTGGCTTAGGGCCAAAAGGTGGTCTCACGAAGGAGGGTTTTGACAGTTTTAAAACTACTGGCCCCACTTCATAAAAAGGGGGAGCGCACATTTGGGAACTCAAGTCGTACATTCCACGGTTTTTTCTGTGAGTCCCCTCATGAAGTCACAAAATCACTCACGTGATTTTAATTCATAACATTTTTGGCCCTGTTAGCACAAGGCCCAGTGCGGAAACACCACTTGCCACCCCCACAGGACGGCACTGGCTATCGAAGGAGTTGGAACCGAAAGTCCACACTAGATACTTCAGACCAATAATAATCTAATATGAAAAAAAATTTTGAGTTATAAGATTGTCCAGCTGTGATACTAGGTAACTTTCTGTTGCTCCTTATTTTCAGTTGAAAAACTTCTTTTAAAACTTAATTTCTGATTGCTTTTTTAAACAATGCTGTAAAATCCAGCGCTCCCTTCATAGCAATGTCCCTTCCCCCATGGAAAGATCCTCCCACATAACCCCCGATCCCCTCCACTACCAGCAAAAAAATCCCCCCTGAAAACGTATGTATATTTCCCAATAAACAATATTATATGTAAACAATGGGTAAAGTTAATAACTTTCAGCCCTCCCAGGGGGACTTTGGCGGATTAAGTTATCCTAAAAGACATAGTTACTATATTTTCGAACATGCTGAACAAAATGGCTGTCTCAAAATTTTGATTGGGTGACCATGGGAAAAAATGAGCGTCCGAGGGGGCCTAGTTGCCCTCCATTTCTTTTGGTCACTTGAAAAGGGCACTAGAACTTTTAATTTCCGCTTCAATGAGCCCTTCCACGATATTCTAGGACCACTGGGTCGATACGATCACCCACGGGGAAAAGAAAAAACAAACACGCATCCGTGATCTTTCTTCTGGCAAAAAATACAAAATTCTACATCTTTGTAGATAGGAGCTTAAAACTACTATAGTAAGGTTTTCTGATACGTTAAAATTAACGGTGTGATTTTTTTTAGGCTTCTATGACCTGTAGGGGGTGTTTCGCCTTTTTTTAAAAATCTGATAAGTTTCCTTAGGCCTGTAACTATTGGTGGGTAGAACTGAACTTGATAACATTTATATGTTGGAAATCAGCATTAAAATTTCATTTTTTGATTCATCTATTGGTATAAAGAATCCGTTTTTTAGAGTTTTGGTTACTATTGAGCTGGGTCGCTCCTTGCTTACAGTTCGTTACCACGAACTATTTGACAATATTAGCTTCAGCTTGGTGGGAAACTATCGCCCCTGGGAAAATAAACATCACCCCTGGGAAAAAAAACAAAAAAATAAACACGCATCCGTGATCTTTCTTCCGGCAAAAAATACAAAATTCCACATTTTTGCAGGTAGGAGCTTGAAACCTCTACACTAGGGTTTTTTGAAACGCTGCATCTGATGGTGGGACTTCCATTAAGGTTCTTTAGCTTCCATGGGGTGTTTCTTCGTTTTTTCGAAAACAAGGCAGGTTTTATCAGGTCCTTGACTTATGATGTGTTGGACTAAACTTGATGAAACTTGTAAATTTTAAATCAGCATTAAAATCTTATTCTTTTAATTTACCTATTGGTGTGAAAATTCCGTTTTTCCTAGTTTCAGTTACTATTGATCTGGGTCGCTCCACACTTGCAGTTTGTTACTACGAACTGTTTGACAATATTATCTTCAGCTCGGTGGGAAACGCCATTGTAGCTATATTTTAATTAAATATTTAGTTGGTATTTTTGTTAATTTAGGTTGTATTTTATGTAATGCGTTCTGGGCGGCCCCCTCCCATAAGTTATTTTTGTATAATTTATTGTCTCCATAATTTTTTTACTAACCTTATATTTACATCATATTTTGGTACATTTTATTATGACTAACACATATTCACTTCTTGAGTGTGGTGGCTATAAGACACAAGTACCATAGTAACAGAGCAAACATTAGTTTGATCTGATTTTGATTTAGCTTTTTTTTCGCTTATATTGAGTCGGGAGGGGTGCTTTAATCAATTTTTCCCCCGAATCGCCAACCCCCGGAACGACTTTGTGTTGGAGGGGGGGGGGGGCTGCGGTCAATGTTATTGGTCAAATCTCATGGAAACATCTTAATAAAATAACAGTAGTACTACAAAATGTATTTTTCCACCTAACATGGTAGCTTTTTTTTTAGCAATCCACCCACCCTCAGATGGTTGCCGGTATAGTTCTAGGATATACAAAAAAAAAAAATGGAACAAGGTAATTATTACTTCATATTTGCAGTAATTTTCTATTAATCAGAGTTGCATGCTTCCTTCCATTGTTACCCACATAGGCTATATTGGAATATAGTCAAATAATATTTGGTGCTTAAATGTTATAGCGACCGCACCAAAGAATTTAATTTAGGTTAATCATTTTGAGATATACCAAAATATTAATGAAAATATAATACTTCAGTAAAAAAAAAAATTATGGAAAATACAACATAGAATAGTGGGAAGCAGGACGGCCAGGACACATTATATTTAATACCTAAATTAGCCGCGTCTATATATTAAATATTTAGTTAAAATATACACCCAAAGTTGTTTCTCTCGCTCAGGCTAAGCTGATTATCTCCGAGTGCAGACAGAGAACTGATTTCATTACAGATCAAGAATACAGTGTGGTCGCTATAACACGCAAGTACCTAATATACTAAACTAGTAATTATATTGAAATTTTAGCGGAAATTGTTTCATCAGGTCAAGAATGTGATAAGATTTTATTTATTTCACTTTTATTGCTTTGACATTACGAACAAACTGTTGATGAGAAATAAGTGGAAAAAATATCAAACAAACAATATCTACAAAGTTAGTTTCTCAACTAGGACTGTAGCCAGTCTAGGCATTAGATCCCATTTTAACAGTAGTGATTATTATACTGGAAAAAGCTTGAATGGCAAATGTTTAAGTATATTTATTTTTTTGCAAGCTAACTTTCAAAAGATCGGCCGTGATTCTGTATAATTTGAAAATATATGAATTAAGAAGATTCTATCGTTTCCATTATGCGTTTTCATTACTTTTCTTGTGGATTGGTAATAAATTAACATATATAAATTAATGAAAAGTATATAAATAAATTATATTTGGATTTGTTAAAAAACTTTGAACAAAACGATAGCCAAAGACATAATTTCCATTTTACTGTAACCAAATAAATCAAATGGGACATCCAAAATTAGATACTTCTAGAATTGTCTTGAGGTTTGCTTTATTTTATTATTCTGTTTTTATTTAGCATGATGAAACTTTTTAAATAGCTGAGTCCCGTAACTTAAGGAGAAGAATATTAGAAAATAGTCTAGTCAAGAACTTTGCCTTGTCTATTTGTCAGGCTGTAACAGCAAGGCAAAACTGAATTTTGTTAAACCACCCATAACCACCTACTCTAAAGGCATTACATTCACCCTTCATGACGGATCCGCCTTTATTTCTTTGAATGAGACATAGCGAAGTAGAGTCCATCTAGCGGTAACAATTAATGCTTTTTCAAGAAAGTTTACATTATTTTGTACTGAAAATTCAAAGCAAATTTAAAAATCTGGCACGGCGAATAAATAGATCTGAAGCTAATGAACAATATGGTAAAAAATTCTTATCATTTCGGTTGAAATAGTAGCTTCAGCTTAGTCGCAAAATTCCTTATTTAAAAAAAAATATTTTTCTTTAAAAAAAAACCGAAGCAAATTTAAAAAAAGTAATGCGGTGAGTTTATAAAGTTAAATCTCAGCTATGGAATAATACCAAAAATTTTACCTTTCGTTGAAACTTGAAGACGGTACGTGATCTATTTAAAATCGGCCAAAAACATGCATGGTAAGCATAAACCTTAAAGAGCAAGGTTTGAGAAAGGAGCAGCTCCACTCATATTTAAAATGGCTCTTGTTTCTCTTAAGCTTAAATCTTGGTTTTTTAAATATAATTTCTGATTGTTTTTCAAATTTTGACAAGAAATCCTTTCCCGCTTTCTGTGTAAAATTTGCCACAGAAATTTCCCTGAATGTTACCATGGAAAATTATTCCCCCGGAAGGTCTTCATACCACTCAAGGACCCTTCTTCCCACAAAAAAAATGCCGCTTCCTATAGTAAAATTTTTATATTCTGCGATAAGAAATACTATATGTGTACGGTGGGCAAACTGTATAACTTGTAGTCCATTTTTCTGAAACTATAAGGGATAATTTCCACTCCAAAAATAAATTATTGGACCTTTTTATTGTTTAAATCCAGTAAGTATATACAAATTTTGACCCGTTATTATAGAGGTAAAAAGAGTCATGGACTATGTGCTAGCTACCCTCCAATCCTTTGCGATTCTCAAAGGTCAATCATATTTGTGATTAGCGATCAAACAAGCCCTCTCCTTATCTTCTAGGTTTGGTTCGCTAAAACTGGGCCTGGGGAACGAAACATATAAACCCGTATCTCTTCTAGTAAAAAATCCATGATTTTAGATATAAAATAGAAGTTAGAAACTTCTACACTTGGGCTCTCTAATATGCTGAGTATTAACGTGCTTTACATTTCAATGCTGTTTCCTCCTTTGTCAAAAGTCAGGTGAATTTCATCAGGCCTGTGGATTTTGAGGAATAAATTTCATTTTTTATTTCGATTGCTGTTGGACCGAGTCACTCTTTCCTTACAGACCACTAACACGAAATACTTGATATTTAAATACATTCTAAGACCACACTGTCTAAACATGACATATAAAACCCAGAGAGGAAAGAAAATAATAAAATGAAAAATAAAATTAAAATAGGTGGGTAAACAAGTATTTTCTCAGCCAGTGGGAAACATTGACGACGAAGAAACAAGCAAATATTTCGACAAGGACCTCCACCAAGTCGTCCTCAGTTCAAAACAAAAAGAAAGAAGAAAAAAAAACGAAAATCTAACCTTTCGAAGTTTACCCGACAACGACAGAACAGACAATCAAATTGTCTGTGGATTTGACATTGGAAGAAGAAACAACCATGTATTTTATAAAATAAACTCTTATTTAAAATAAAGTATATATCGATTCAAAGTCTATTGAAATTTTTTTTTCTATATCAACGAATACTAGATAGGAATAACACAAAAGGCTAAGTAGAAGCAGAGTTGAAGATATAGAGTCAGACGATATAAGGATAAAATAATTGCTCCAGAGAAAGCTCTTTAGAGGGTAAGACTCACCCCTTTCCAATGAATCTGGCCATTTAAATTGGTTTGAACAAGACTCCCACTTGATATGAAACCAGTGAAAACAAAATTTCGTATTTGAACGAAAACCATCAAAATTTTTTAACTAAATGTAAAATATAATTTATACATAAAGGAAACAAATATATTTGCAAATAGAATGTCTACTTTTATTTTTGTACATTCTACACCTTAGAAGTAGGCATTTATAAATCCTATTTTTAAAAGAAATCCCTTTTTAAAAAGGGGTTTATCTCTCATTGCCATCTTTATTTCAAAGTACTTACTCTATCACTGAATTCCAGCAGACTCACACTTATTCAATGCAAATTGACTCTTGCCATTGGTTTCATATTAGCTTATAGAACAAAAACCAGTTTTTTGAGATAGTGCCTAAACGTGCCACATTTCGATTGAGTCCTTTTTGGGTTAGAATTGGCATGCCATCACCCTCGTATTAGCTTAAGAAACAAAACAAGTCTTCTGACGTCAGCTCTCAAACATCAGCTAAAAAATGACGTCATGACGTCAGCTAAAAAAAAAACACGTTCTCAGCAGATTAACCGGCATTAATGAAAATAGAATATCGTTTTTTTTTCATTTTCCATAAAATCGAAACTTATACTTTTGGTTAATTACACAGAAAACAGCAAGTAGTCAAATAAAACAAAACACAAATCAACACTGAAAATACACACAATAGACTTGTGCAACAAATCCTTGAGTTTTCGCTATAAGATAAATTCCAGCTTGAAGTAAAAGGATTCTCACATATAAAGATCATATTCGATCGGTTTGTAGCATGTATGAATTCTAAATGGAGCTTGAGGTAAATCTCCCTTATAGTTGTCACATTCGAAAAGGTTCTTCTCCAAAAAGAGATTAATCATGATAAGCTAGAGCGGATTTTAAAAGGATTGTTTATTGATTGTTAACAAATTTGAAAGGTTTTTTTCCAGTATGAGTCTTCCGATGATAAGATAGGGTGGACTTTCGGCCGAATGTTTTCTCACAAACGCTACACTTGAAAGATTTTTCTTCAGCATGAATATCCTCATGTTTTGCCAAATTATCTTCAGCAAACACACTCATGTTACTTCGCATCTAACGTTGACAATAAAAATTCGTTTCTGTTTTTTGACATATTCTTGTCAGACCAGGCATGTTAGATGTTCCACATTCCACATGATTCCATTATCATAGGACACTGCACAGGGAGAACTAAAATAATACAATTTTTTCAAAATTAATCACTCCACTATTAACATTTTTCCTTTACACAATAATATAAATAATTTTCTTGACATTTCAGTAGTTAATTAGTCTATAAATGTAAATTTGGAAATAAATTTCTGACTCCTATAGGAATTCTTTAATCTTCTGATACTGAATAAAGCCAAAGTACATTTTTTTCAAACTGTGTAAGAATAACTTGTGAAACACAACACCCATTCAAATTTATACTCTTAAGGTTAGAAATTAATCTGCTTAAAAGTGGGTCATCTATTAGATATTACTATATGCTTTTCATGGACTATCTTAACTCTCTACTTTCATCAGTTAACACAGTTTGTTCACATATAAATTTACCATATATTGACTTGTAAATATTTCTCACATTTTCTTTACGGTATATAATATTTTAAATAAATTTGTATAATATCAAAAGAACTTTTCGAAAATAATATCAAAAAACATAGCCAGGGGTGATCAAATAATCGAACCTTCATATCTAAAGCAAATAACAAATTCATAGTGAATCATTTAAGGTAAATTTTTACAAAGCACATTGGTTTTGCATTTATCAGTTGTACATAAAAGAGGACCTAGTGTGCCCCCCCTCTTCTTCCTATCACATATGTTTGAGCTTTTTTAGGTAGAATTCAAGGCAATTCAGGCAATGCTAGTTGCCAAAAAGAAAAAGCGAAACAAGTCACAGAGAATACCATCTATCTACAACATAACATCTCCAAATTATGCATTTTGCTAAATCTACAATCCTGACATCCAACATTTGTCTTTCAAATCATAGGATTACATAGGATTGTTCATGGATTACATCAGGCTACAAAATTAAATATCCTAATAATTGAAAGCATACGGGACTCTTATTGATGAAGCATCTTTCTTCAAAGACAGTCATTTTACTTGAACGAATAGAAAACACATCCTTCGCGCCCCGCCATAATTTCAAGGGAATTGTTGGATATATATATTCTCATTTTGTATATTGAAACGAACAGAAGAATCTCAGTCTATATGAAGTATAACAATATGATTGCTGATAATTGACAGCTGTTTGAGATGGCGAGAATTACATTTACAATAAACAGATATGCAAGAGGAAATGACCACAAAATTGGCTTTTTGTTTCATGGACATTTAAGGATTAAGAACATCACGATAATATAAATATACTATATCATCATTTGAAGAGGCATGTTCAGTTTCTGCAAAAGTAACAATAAAAATCCCGTAAAATAATGCAAAAGAAAAATTAGTCTGCTATTTATACAACATTATGAAGGTCTTGAAATTTTTTATACAAACTCCGTAGATGAGTTTAGTATTTGAAAAAGATATAATTTTGAAAAATAAACAACTTCACAAGAATAATAGGAATTAGCAAGATATAGATTTGCAAACTTAAGACATGTTTCAAATTACTAACTATCATCAAATGTTTTTTAATCAAGGTTGAAATAAAAAATACTACCTAGTAGAGAGCAAACCCCTCCTTAAATTAAGAAACAGTTCCAGACATTTTGCCTATTTTTTGGTTACGCTGTAGTTATATCATATGTTTTCAAGATATTGGAAGAGAGTTTAAATAAGACAAACAGTCTCGGCATTTTAGCTAGTTTTTCTTCAAAAGACCCAGTTTCGGGAAAGAAATGTCATGTCCCAACTACTCCTGTCTCCGAAACCCCTAAGTAAATCAATATACTTCAGTATTTACGCAAGTTCGTATATATATATATATATATATATATATATATATATATATATATATATATATATATATATATATATATATATATACATATATATATATATATATATATATATATATATATATATATATATATATATATATATATATATATATATATATATATATATATTGTATGAGTAAGTAAATACAAAAAATATACCATCCTCCATATTACTGTCTGGCTTCAATTTAAGAGGGCGGCAATCTGGTTCAGGCATTGCACATGCGTCTCCAGAAAAACTTTTCTCTATGAAAACTTTCTCTTTACATATAAATAAAGAAGTAGTGCTTCAAAAAAGACTATTATCATCATCTGGTAGTGCATCATCAAGTTCTAAAGAAAATTCAAGGCAAATTTAGATAAAAAATTCAAGACGATGATCTTATGGGAAATAAGTTCAAAAAAAGAAGACACACAGGTTTTAAGGGTATTTTTGGATTAATTTTCTTGTTTTTGACATAGAACCATTGAATTGCTTTCTTTAAAAAACTATAACTAGCGCAAAAACCAATCGTTCCAAAGCAAAAAAAAAAAAACAGATGCTTGGAGAAAAATATGAAAGCAATCAATATCAATTTTTTGATATTGCGGTATTACACAACAGTTAAATGCAAACGGGCAGAAAAAATATTTGCAGCTATGCTGACAAAATTCAGCACAAAATTCCCAACGCACTGCAACACAAACTCTGTATGAAATTACAAATTGAGCTCATATGCTTAAACTTAATGAAACTTGAAGGATTTAGGTTGTAACTAAACTACAACAAACTAATCTTACATAAGAAGGGTTTGAACCCCCCCCCACCCCACTTCTTTCTGACAGAGAACCTTTGCTATTAAACGTAGCATACGCTGTAGGAGTATGATAAGTATTTACCCTATCTTGAAACTTTCAAATAAAAAGTGAGCAAGCTTTGGGGATGGGTGACTGTTGATAACAGCAAGTTTTATAAGGGAGAGATAGGAAGTTAGAACCAAAGGATGCATACTAGAGACTCCAAGTAGAGGTGTTAGGCATACCCTTAAACATTAATATTTTTTTTCAAAATCATTTCTGCGAGTTCTGCCTCTCCTCAATAATATCTCTGTTTGTGTTAAATTTGGTTCAGTTCTTTCCTAGAGGTATTTCACAATAAAAAAAAAAAAAAAAAAATCACAGTCACATCTTTTTTATTATCAATATTGAATTTAATAATGCTTGAAAATCACTTATTACTTGAAGCAGGAAAACTTAAATAGGCCATTTCATTATTTTTCACTAATACTAATACATGCTATATTTTAATATTTAAAGAGACAGAGATAATTTTACATAATAAGAAAAGCAAGAAAAAGAATCCATAGTAGGAGTCGGCTGCAACAAGATGCGCAAGGAAACTGATTTAAGCGCCTTTTCTATTCAGAAAGTGACAAAAAGAAGCTATTCAGAGGCATTCAGAACAGAAGCACAGGGACTGCATAGGTCCTCGTCACTGTGTTTCCTTATATTTTACCTCCACGAGAGTCCTCCTGTTTGGACGTGAATAAGCAGGGGGGGGGGGGGGTAAAATTCTAATATTTCATTCATTTGTTTTTTTTTTATTATTCACTATAAGAAATAAAAATAAAAGTAACAAAATAAAAAGATTACAGTGTTTTATCAAAACCTTAGACGTCATGGGTTACAAACAAATTCCGGCCCCCAATAAATGAGAGTAAAAATATAGGTATAGAAATTCTTTTTCCTGAATAAAATAGAATATTCTTCAGAACATAATCCGATTCAAGAGTGATAACTGTTGTCCACATCCAATAAAACAATTTGTGGGAGTTACGAAAATAAACTTGAAGAAATTTCGAAAAAAGTCTGAAATCCTTCAAAATGAATTTAATGATGCTTGAAAAAACTTATTATTTGAAGCAGGAAAACTTAATAGGCCATTTAATTATTTTTCGTCACTATTCGTCACAGGGCAACTCATATTGTTCGTCACTTTCGTCACAGGGCAACTAACCCCCTCTCACGCCACCTTTTCCCCAAACACATCCAATCAAATTTTTTAAATAGCCATTTCATTCAACATAGTTGAAAATTTTAAGAATTGGGTCTTTGAGGATGACGTTAGGAAATTACGTCTCTGAAATATGGTTCAAAAAGGGTAACTGATCACCAATGGCTAAAAATCTAGAGAACCAGAGCATCAACCTCCATCTCAAAAATCACCTTTGAAGAAGGTAAGCAGTTTATTCTACAATATGAAAAACTATCTTTGTCTATAAAACTCTCTTAACTAGCTTTCAGATTTTCAGTAACAGAACATTGACGTATCTGGAGGGCAAAATTCCAAGGGGGGAGGGGGGGAGGGATGACAAAAAATTAAAAATTTCGACAACGTAGTTTATCTTTCGTACATTTTACGACTGAAAAATTTTGGGGTCAATAAAAGGCTTAAAAACATTTTTTTATTTTTTTCACGGCACGAAGAGTATTTTCCACTATATTCACTTCTTCGATGCACATTTCAAGTAAGTAAATAATCTGTAAAAAAAATGAACATTTATTATGCTGCAAAAAGGCAAACTTTCTGAGTCTATCATTAAGGGTTGCAATTTTTTCTTTTTGCTCTGCATGAAAAATTACAAAATATGACAGCCCAAAATAAAAGTGACAAAAACTGACACGCCGAAATGAAAAGACGAAAAGTTATTTTAGTGACTGCGGTTGCCCCTGCCATAGTTTGACTTACCATTTATATTTCGGCGAAAAATTTTCGACAGTTTTCAATTGCATATGCCCTTTTGAAAGTTTGGGCACACATAATATCCTTTGATTTGGTTTTACACCTCCGTAAATTTCCCCAAAAACTGAACTTGATACCTACCTTCTAAGACCACACTGGCTAAACATGACATATGAAACTCAGAGAGGAAAGAAAATAATAAAATGAAAAATAAAATCAAAACAGGTGAGAACACAAGGATTTTGTCAGCCAGTGGCAAACCTTGATGACGAAGAAACAAGCAAATGTTTCTACAAGGACCTCCTCCAAGTCGTCCTCAGTGCCAAACAAAAACGAAACAAGAAAAAAAAACAACGAAAATCTAACCTTTTGAAGTTTATCCAACAACGACATAACAAACAATCAAATTGTCTGTGGATTTGACAGTTGAAGAAGGAATAAACATGTATTTTACAAAATTATCTCATATTTAACATAAAGTATTTATCGATTCAAAGTTTTTTGTTATTTTTTTTTCTATATCAAAGAATACTAGATAGGAATGACACAAAAGGCTAAGTAGAATCAGAGTTGCAGGTATAGAGTCAAAGGATACAAGGATAAAACAATAGCTCCAGAGGAAGCTATTTAGAGGGTTAGAATCACCCCTTTCCAATGAATATGGCCATTTAAATCCGTTTTAACAAGACTCCCACTTGATATGAAACCAGTGAAAACAAAATTTCTTATTTATGCGAACGAAAACCATCAAAATTTTTAACTGAATGTAAAATATAATCTAAAAATAAAGGAAACAAATATATTTGCAAATAGAATGTCTACTTTTACTTTTAAACATTCTACACCTTAGAAGCAGGCATTTATAAATCCTAAGTTTAAAAGAAATCACTTTTTAAAAAAGGGTTTTATCTCTCCTTGCCATCTTTATTTCAAAATACTTACTCCATCACTGAATTCCAGCAGACCCATAATTATTCAATGCAAATGGACTTTTGCCATTGGTTTCATATTAGCTTATAGAACAAAAGCCAGTTTTTTGACATAGTGCCTAAACATGCCACATTTCGATAGAGTCCTTTTTGGTTTAGAATTGGCATGCCATCACCCTCGTATTAGCTTAAGAAACAAAACAAGTCTTCTGACGTCAGCTCTCAAACATCAGCTAAAAAAATGACGTCATGACGTCAGCTAAAAAAAAAACACGTTCTCAGCAGATTAACTGGCATTAATGAAAATAGAATATCGTTTTTTTTTCATTTTCCATAAAATTGAAATTTATACTTTTGGTTAATTTCACAGTAAACAGCAAGTAGTCAAATAGAAACGAAACATAAAATCAACACTGAAAATACATAGAATAGAGTTGTAAATCTAACCCTTAAGTTGCTTCACTATAAGATAAATTACAGCTTGAAACAAAAGGACTCTCACATACAAAGATAGTAGTCGATTGGTATTTAACACGCAAGCATTATAAATTAAGTTTGGGGTAAATGTCCCTTATAGTTGTCACATTCGAAAAGGTTCTTCTCCAAAATGAGATTAATCATGATAAGCTAGAGCGGATTTTAAAAGGACTGTCTATTGATTGTTAACAAATTTGAAAGGTTCTTTTTCTCCAGGATGAGTTCTTTGATGATAATTTAGATTGGCACTAGAAGTAAAACATTTCTTACATACGTCACACTCGAAAGGTTTTTCTCCAGTATGAGTTCTCTGATGTATATTTAAATATGAACTAGAAGTAAAACATTTCTTACAGACATCCCACTCAAAGGTTTTTCTCCAGTATGAGTTCTCTGATGATAGTTTAAATTGGCACTAGAAGTAAAACATTTCTTACATACGTCACACTCAAAAGGTTTTTCTCCAGTATGAGTTCTCTGATGATAATTTAAATTGGCACTAGAAGTAAAAATTTCTTACATACATCACACTCGAACGGGTTGTCTCTATTTTGAGTTATTTGATGTTCATATAGTGCTTATGTATGACTTAACGCTTACTAAAAGTTCTTGTATTGAGGCTACTTTTCGATATAAGGGCCTACCCGACGCTAGATTAAACCAAGACGTTTAATGATTCATATTTGCAAGTCAACAAATTTGAACAACTTGTCTCCAATACGGGTTATCCGTTTTACATATAAATAGGAATTAAAAGTAAAACATTTCTTAGAGACGTCACATTTGAAAGGTTATTCTCCAGTATGAGTTCTTTGACGTTTATTTAAATCGGAACTAGAAGTGAAACCTTTTTTACATAGGACACACTTGAAATGTTTTTCACCAGTATGAATTCTTTGATGTATATTTAAATACGAACTAGAAGTGAAACATTTCTTACAGACATCACATTTGAAAGGTTATTCTCCAGTATGAGTTCTCTGATGATAATTTAAATTGGAACTTATGAAGCTAAACATTTCTTACATACGTCACATTCGAAAGGTTTTTTTCCAGTATGAATTCTTTGATGAATATTTAAATACGAACTAGAAGTGAAACATTTCTTACAGACATCACACTCGAAATGTTTTTCTCCAGGATGACTTCTTTGATGATAATTTAGACAGGCATTATACGTAAAACATTTCTTACACACGTCACACTCGAAAGGTTTTTCTCCAGTATGAGTTTTCTGATGTTTATTTAAATCGGAACTAGAAGTAAAACATTTCTTACAGACATCACATTTGAACGGTTTATGTCCAGTATGAGTTCTCTGATGATATTTTAAATTGAAACTTGAAGTAAAACATTTCTTACAGATATCACACTTAAAAGATTTTTCTCCAGAATGAGTTCTTTGATGAGTTTTTAAATAGGCACTTTAAATAAAACATTTTTCATATACAACACATTCGAAAGGTTTTTCTTCAGTATGAGTTATGTGATGTTAATCGAAAAACGAACTAGAAGTAAAACATTTTTTACAGACATCAAATTTGAAAGGTTTTTCTCCAGAATGAGTTATGTGATGATACTATAAATTGACACTGGAAGTAAAACATTTCTTACATTCATCCCATCTGAAAGATTTTATTCCAGCATGAGTCTTCCGATGATAAGATAGGGTGGACTTTCGGCCGAATGTTTTCTCACAAACGTTACACTTGAAAGATTTTTCTTCAGCATGAATATCCTCATGTTTTGCTACATTATCTTCAGCAAATACACTAATCTTACTTCGCATTTCACGTTGACAACAAAAATTCGTTTCTGTTTTTCGACCTATTCTTGTCACACCAGGCATGCTGGATTGTCCATATTACACATGATTCCACATGACATCATTATCATAAAACGTTGCACAAGAGAGAACTAAAATAAAGTAATTTGTTTCAAAATTAATCACTCCACTATTAACATTTTTCCTTTACACAATAATAAAAATAATTTCTAATAACTTTTCAGTAGTTAATTAGTTTATAAATGTAAATTTGGACACATATTTATGACTCCTCTATGAATTCTTTATTCCTCTGATACTGAATAAAGAGCCAAGGTATATATTGTTCTAAATGTCGAAGAATGATTAGTGAAACACAACACCCATTCAAAATTAGACTCTTAAGGTTAGAAATTAATCTGCTTAAAAGTGGGTCATCTATTAGATGTTACTATATGCTATTCATGGACTATCTTAACTCTCTACTTTCATCAATTAACACAGTTTATTCACATAATTATTTGAAAAAAACTACGTTTTCTAAAGAGTTAAAGAGGCTGAGTTACAAGGTCGAACCTTAAAACGTACAGGGATTAGGAGGTACAGTTGGGGCTGCCGCCCCCAAACCTCCGCTTTCGCAGCCTTTAAATAAAAAAAAGGTTTTTAAACTGAAAGTAAGGAGCGACATTAAATCTTAAAACGAACAGAAATTATTCCGTATATGAAAGAGGCTGTGCCCTCCTCAACGCCTCGCTCTTTACGCTAAAGTTTGACTTTCTCACAACTCTTTTTTTAAACAATAAAAACTTTAGCGTAAAGAGCGAGGCGTTGAGGAGGGCACAGCCTCTCTCATATACGGAATAATTTCTGTTCGTTTTAAGATTTAACGTCGCTCCTTACTTTCAGTTTAAAAACCTTTTTTTTTATTTAAAGGCTGCGAAAGCGGGGGTTTGGGGGCGGCAGCCCCCAACTGATCCTCCTAATCCCTGTACGTTTTAAGGTTCGACCTTGTAACTCAGCCTCTTTAACTCTTTAGAAAACGTAGTTTTTTTTCAAATAATTTCTGCACGTTTTTGTACAGTTTATTACTTATTATTGCTTGACTGACTGTTAGATGATTGTGTATTATTCTTTTCTTTCTCGACAGGGTGTTTTGAGGGTCGACCTTGTAACTCAGCCTCTTTAACTCTTTAGAAAACATAATTTTTTTCAAATAATTTAAAAAGAAACTGAGTTTTTTTTTTAATTTAAATTCAGTATATAAAAAATTTGATCTAATGGTGAATCGAACTCGGGTTTTCCGCCTGACAGCCAGGAGTCTCACCGCTACACTAAAGATACATAATTGAAATTGTTTTTTAGTAAGGTGATGAACCTTTTTGACGCAAGCAAAACTTGATATTTG